>NC_089212.1:18222905-18524155 GCF_963930695.1 Labrus bergylta | reverse complement strand
ACAGCTTTACAGCGGATATAAAGTTGATCTGCTGCGAGGTGTGAGCGAGCACACGTCGAGAGGCCTGCTAGTAACGGTTGGACGTGGTATGCTGGTTGTAGCTCAGCAGACACAGCGATCCTGCTACAGTAGCTGTGCCCTCTTCACCCCCCCCTCCACACACACACACACACACACACACACACACACACACACACACACACACACACACACAGTCTAACAGGGTGAAATTTAATACCTTTGTGCCTGCATGCTTTCTGGGTGTGTCCTTAGGGAGTAGGTCTGCATGTACTTCCAAAGAAGTCTCTTACACAATAAAAAGGTTGCCAAATTACACAGCATTTACACCAGGCTTCCCAGGTAAAGCCGTGGTACATGTTGGAGTGTACCCACAGACAGAAGATCCACTTTCTCATTGACCAATTATAACTCACAGTGTATTTTTGCTGCAGCTGTAATTATTCCCCAGTAGCACATCCCAGATTACCCTCCAGGTCAAACCACTTAGTTATAACTTGTACAAATACTACTGTTGTGAAATTATTATTGAAAATAAACATCTCCTGTCAACTGATGCCGGGGCAGAGCCAACACCGGGACTAATTTTCTTTCTGAGGTGATGATAGATGAAACCTGAGCTCTCAAGCCTGAGCTCTGTGATTAGATTGAACAAAAACACAGAAATGTGCACATGTATGACACCATCTTTAAGGCCTGGACACATAAACTATCCCTGAAAACCTTTACACATTACATCCAGATTAATTTTGAGTACTTGCTGCATTGTGGATAAATTCTATTTAAAAAAAACTCAACATTGTGCTATTAATTCTTTAAAATCAGAGTCATTTTCCGAGTGTAAACATGCATACATTTGTCTTTGTGTTTTATGTGCTTAAAAATAAACGTAAAAATGTAATAAAAAAACGGGACAAAAAGTGAACAGTAGTACTTCTACTATTAAAGAGCCTAATATAGAGCCCGAATAGATTGCATCATATAAAAAGAGTTTAAATAAAATATGTTAAATGTATATACATATTTGGCAAGAACTCTGGCATGAAATCATGTAGCGGCGCTGTTAAGTGTGTGACAGTGTGAATCTTGCTCACCAACACTTGGTTGGTGTATTTTCCTACACACCACGCTCCTTTTGCGCCTGGGTGTAGCAGTGTGAGCATGTGTTAAGTGTTTCCGTCTGGAGGGAAACAAAAAGTCTCTATTCTCGAACATTTCTTACCGCTCTGGTATCCATAGGTTAGGTCGAGACCCAGAGCACGGCCACAAGAATATTATGAAGGCACAAGCGTTACAGCAGAACGTGTTTGTACAGTAGATCAATGAATGATGCCTGGAAGTAGAACATGTTCAGTAGAGGGTGGAAGGTAGGTGGTGGGGATCCAGCTGCGACCACCCGTGTTAAAAAATATCTACATTCAAGGAAGTGCAGATAAGCGTGTCCACCAGATTACACTTGTTTAAGGCAGTGAATCAGACATTGTTTGTATGAAGCAAGTCTTAAAGCAAGATTTAGACTTTTTGATTTTGAGAAACATGCTTATTCATTGTTTGCCATGTAGTCTTTTCACCTCTGTTTTTAACAAGATGCAACATGTTGATTAGTGAGCTTCAGTGAGTTTTGCAGACGTTTTTTTTCTTCTCCTGTTGCCAGTTGTTTCCCCCTTTTTTTTCATTCTAAGTGCTTATCTCAGCTAACCAGATGCTGGCTTTGGCTTCATTATAATAGAACAGACATGGATGTTTGTCTTGTCATAAAACTGTCAGGGAGAAAGTTAACAAACATGTTTAACAAAATGTCAAACTATTCCTTTGAGACCGCGATTGTTTGAGTAAAACTTTAAATTGTTGAATAAAAGTTCCAGTTTCCACAGTTTCCCCATTTAGGTAAATGTAAAACTTTTCAAAGTCTCACATTTACCAAAATCGAACAGAACATGAAATATATTATATATAAATATTGTGCAAAATCCAGTACAGTAAATGTTTTTTATGATTTATTTGTGTTATTTTATATATGTTATGATGTCCATGATATGTTATAGTATGTTTCATACAGTTTCCACCATGCATAAGGTAAAGAAATCTGTGGATTGTGGCTTCTGGTTGTTCTGCAGTATTATCAGTGACAATGTCAAGGTTACAGTAGACACTGGGAAAGTGAAAATATTTGCAGATGAAGCATGCCGGCTGTTTACATGTTAAAATGTTCTCTGGGGTGGCTCATATTTCCCACAGGTTACCTCGTTGCAGTGTTGTGAAAATAAGCAGGCGTGCTGCATTCAGTCATTTTACTCTGCAAATCCATCATGTACTGTTCAAAGAGTCAGAATTAGTGTCTGATTAATAACATCAGCTGGTTTATAATCAGTCCTGAGTGCGGGTGTAGTTCTGTCAGCGCCACGCTCCTCTCCAGATGGATGGAGGCTGTTAAAAAAGGAAAGGTTTATGAAAATGAAGGACAAATCATTCACACACACACACACACACACACACACACATCCATCCGAACCCCTCTTCCCTCACCTTGTGTTAGGAGGTCATTTGTTTAGGAAAGCCAAAAAGGGACTTAGTGTGTACTTTACATTGGAAAGCAAATTAGGATTCAAATGATGGCTACTCACTAGAAGCCATATTTGTTCTGTAACAAATTTCACTCCCACTTCATCACCTGGCGGCTGCCCAGCCTGACCACACCCGGGAAATCTGTGGCCGGTATTTGCATGGACAAAGAGAGCAGAGGGGAGGCTCTTCCGTCTCACTGAAATAACTTATTTACACAAACAATAGGAGGGATGAATTTAAAGAGGGTTCTTCCTCTGCCGTAATCCCTTCCTCCAGCATTTTTGATTATGTTGATGGCTTGATTACCCTGAGCCAGTACTGCTTGTGTTACTTCAGCTGTGGGGCAAATAGGTTGGCTCTGTCACCTGATGACAAGTGTTTTGATAATTAGTTATGGTTCATTGCTGCTTTTGGAAAGCAACCAGGCTGCTCAGGTATTCTATCAAAGTTTAATATCCTGTACACCTCAGGTTATATTCACCTGAAATTAATGCCAGCAGCAAAAATATTTACACTTGGACCAAATATACCAAGATCATCTATGTTGACTTGTAGAGAGTGTTGTCACAACAGGGCTGGTGCCGGCATTCACAAGATACAGTCGGTCACGCCACATTGTCCTCTTTTTCCACAGACCTGTGTTCACTATCAACATTCACTCCCTCATACTTTGTCTCTCTGTTACCTGCAGGCTGACAAGTGGAAGGGGAGGCCCTTTTCATAACTGCCATTAGCACATTTATGGACACATTACGCATCTTTTGCCACTTTTCTGTTGACATTCAGTTAGAATGTTACCATGCACGATTAAGTTGAGCACCGGTTAAAGCTTGATTAGTCTATTAGTTGGACTACTGTCCTTTTCCTGGTATACAAGCACTGAGGGAGAATCGATTTATTTAAGGAAGTTTGTCCGACACCGCTGTGCTAGGTGGCGATATATCCCCTTTCGGCTAGTTTCTCTCCATCTTTTTCTGCTTGACACATTACATCCAGAGGTGGGCACAGTCGATCAAAATGTTAACTTTGTTAACTGTTCATTAGCAGTTAATAAGTTAATTAATTAACTAAAGTTAACATTAACCGGTATTATCAGAAAAGAACAAAAACATCTGCTTTTTGCTATGTCAATAGATTTTCATTCTAAAGAGGCCCTGAAGACTCAAAGTTACACATGTCTGTATACAAAAATCTATATTGTTTTTTTACCACTAACATCAATGTTAAGAATTCATTTGTTATTGATAATTATCAGCATTAATTTTTTCCGACGTGTGCCAAGCTTTGAATATGTCACATTCCAAACAATTGACAAACTAGTTAGCAAGCGGCAAACTGGTTGTCTTATGGTAACTAACTGCTTCAGTTGACACAACAAAACCGCTCGTCTGTTTTAAAAAGCTTGGATCTGGCTCTAGTACTCGACATGTTGATGCCTTCGTCTTGTTTTCTTCCCAGCTTTCTTCTATGCATTCATGCTGTTCAACTTCCGCATCAAAGCCCGCAGTGGCAACTGTGGAGCATGCACAGAATCCTCAGGCAAGTTTGGATCTGATTTAAGAGTTTTCCAGAGTAAATCGACTCCTTACCACACCATCTAGATGCGTTAGTCTGACTGAGAAATTTAGCTCAGTACAATTTTAGTCAAGCTGACATGTTTTATAAAAGTCTGGATATATTTGAACCAACACAATTGGTCCAACTCTTTTTGTTTATGTAAACCTACTGAGTGCTTTTAAATTGTTGATTGAAAATATTTCAGTCATGTATACTTCCTGAAATAGCAGTACTAAAAAACATTTAATGCAAAGTACATTAAACCAGAGTTTATATTGGAACCTCTTAAATCAATTTAATTATTAAAGGTCCCATATTATGCTTTTTCTGGTTTTATATGCCCTTTAGTGTGTTTTCCAAGTGTCCTGTGCATGTTTAGGCACGTCTATGTGCAAAAATTCAAAGTCCGCAGAAACGCGGCTTCTCCTACCTCCTCCTGTTAGCTGTAGCATTAGCCGCACGTAACGCTCGGTTCTAGCCCCCCTCGATAAAAAATTTGTCAGTGCTGCGTCATTGTCAGTGTGAGATCACTGATCTAAGCTCATTGGCTCGTTGTGGCAAGCCCAGCAGCTCATGTTGACATTTCCGAGACGCGTGCTGAGCAACTGACCAATAACGACAGAGCGGATCGGCAGACCAATCAGAGCAGACTTGGCCCACGTGGGGTCTAACAGTGTGGGCTCAACAGAGTGTAGCTGACAGACTCAGAGCGTAGAGGGAGCAAGGAGGAGCAGTACATGAAAACACACACTTTTTTCGGACTTTAGCTATTGTGAAGGTACAAAAGTAGGAACATAGATTAAATATACGAACCCCAAAAAGGGCATAATGTGAGCTCTTTAACTGCCATTAACCAGCTGAAGCAACAATCGGACTCGTGCCAATTTTTTGTTTGCTTATGTTTTCAGCTTATATAGGAATCCAGTTTCAGTAATGACAAATAATGAGTTGTCTAAACAAAGCAGTAAGACAACAGAAAAGGTGTGAAGAGAATAATTAACAAAAAAGGATCATACAAAATACTGTGAATTAAAATGCTCGTTTGAAACCCATCGCAGCCATTTTTCTGAAACTATGAGCTAACAAATATAAAGCAATGTGACAAATCTTAGCACAATAGTTTATTTACAAATGAAAGATAACATTAGCACCATTTGTAGGATCCAAATGTATGAATGGCTTATATTTGCCTCTATATTCTGTAACCATGAGGTGTAATTATTTTTAAAAAATGCACCAGGGTGGAGATTATTATTACACCTATCATACCTGGAACACATTAATTAGCTCTAAAAGACAGTGATAGATGATGTTGTGTTTACTGTTTCTCTTTCTTAAAGATTTAGACCTGTTGTACCTGTTTCACTTCGCCTGACAATCCCCTTGAAACAACATTTAGGAATGAGAACAGAGATGTTGTTTGCTGCTGCTGGGACGGTTTGATATCTTTACTCATCCAGTGTGACTTTCAGCCAAAGACTTATTTTCTGTTTAGGTGGAGTTTATGGTTAGAACAAAAACATTTCCGATAAGTACCCGTACCTGTAATTTGTATTCGATTGACAACTTAGCTGAACTCCTTTCCCCGGCCTGCTGCTGACTTCTCGAGTTCACACAATGAACTACTCAACCCATATTTTTTTTATATTGAAAAGTGGGCAAAATGCACATGTACACACTTCTCTAGTGTATGTATAGGAAACATGCCTCATGGCGTCTTTGCAAAAAAAAAAAAAAAAAAAAAAAAACATACTCTGCTTAAAAGTATAAATTATATCAAAGACTATCCAGGTGTCTGGGCTGAACCTTTATTATGCTTATGATGGATATATCAACAGACCATGTTTTGAAGACCTTTGAAGAGCAAACGTTTGTTCCTCTCTTGTTACTTTTCCCTGATTTAACCATTTCAATAAAGCTACTCTTTCATACATCAAACAAGTATGAACAAATATTCAACTAATTACTAATCTTTTAACAAAACCCTGTGCAAGTCTGTGAACAGTTTTTGAAGTTATAGACCATTTTGCAAAAGACCACTCCCCTTACCATCTCTTTCAGCCATTTGGCTAGGAAACACCACAGACTGTATATTAGGATGGACGCAGAAACATCTGCCTATAAGTGAAACTACATCATTATGAGCTCCGCCTGCTGACTGACTGCACTACAGGTCATAAACCCCACCTCCTCTGTGAGAACTGATGGGACATGGATTACTAACAATAAGTCAAATACACATCAAATCCATTTTTGTCAAACCCAGAGCCTTTTCTGATATAACTTTTCTTTCATTTTTCTTTATAGTTTAGTTTGATTAGTTATTTGATGCAACAAAAGCAGATGTAACGTGATTTGCAGCTCTGTTGACAAATGTAGTTCCTTGCAGAGTAGATGAAGAAAGGCGAGATGAAACTTAACAAAAACTATCAATACACTCAATGAACTTTCCATGACAGTGACTGTCTGCTTTAAACTGACTAACAGACTGCACCCACCTGAGGGATTGTTATTCGATTAGCGTAAGGGGCATAATGTCAACTAGCTCTCTTCTGCGTATATCTTGCCTGCGTAATTGTTACCAGAGCAATATGTCAGCGCCCAACCGTGCTACTAAAAATGTCACGTGGCATAAAATCTGTCATTCTTTAAAAAAAAAAAAAATGCATGATTTATTTGATATTAATTGTTCCCCTAATAATAAAAGAGATTATGAAGCATTTGAAACAGAAGGTCAAAAAGATATTTGTGAATATTTAAGGAACATGGAATCACTTGTTCTGTCTGTGTTTTCTCTGTACACGTTAGAGACTTAAACAAGCTAACCAGACTGTCCAGTTACTGTGTAAATACACCTCATGAAATGGATTGCCTACAAAATAAAGCCTGTATTAAATGTAGGTAAACACCCCTGTATACATAACTCACTGTATCATTTTGTTATTTTTCCTGCCTACAAGTGTGCTTTAAATCACAGCTGGACGTATGATGGAGGAAAGGAAAACTACCAAATTGACTTAAATTATCCAGCTACCGTCTATAGAAACATCCAGTATATCAAACGCTGAAATAAACTCTTAAATCATTTCCTCTACAGATTCCTTGAGAAGTTGTCTGCCACGGTTTGCGGTTTGAAAACATATCTCTGTAGTTATGTTGCCAAGCAGCAGCAATTAACTTTCTGTTTCCACTTTGTATCCTTGGTATAAGTTCTGCTGTCTATATGGTCAGACATTTGGTTTCTGGAGTAAGTGTCATGTAAATAGACAGATGAAAACTGTTCAAAGGAAACATGTTTTTATGTCTTCTAAAGAGGATATTTCATGTCTGAGACAAAGCAACCCTCATTATGTCATTTTGGTTATCTCAGCTCGTGTTTTGAAACCTCTAACATAATACAGAAAGCCAAAAAACTGTGGGGGTGGAGTGTAGAAGACACGGGTGTTTACTAGACAAGCAGGACCTTAAAAACATTTTATGAGTTGCATGATGGGAGATGTGAAATCCAGCTTTTTAGAGCTTGACACCATTTACTCTTAGCCTTTTCTGTCCTGATTTTCACAGTGCAGACTTTACTCTAGGAGTAAGATTTGTATTTTAACGAACCTGTTTATGTTTTAAGAGGGAAAAAAATGCTGAATGTCTTTACTGTTGGTTTTAAAATGTACCCTTGCAAATAATTGCAAATGTTTAATCATACTTAAGGCCAAAAAATCCCACAAAGGCAATGAAAAATGTGGCAGGGTATATTGTAGCAACTATAATAAAAAAAAATGCTCCTAAGAAGGTATGTTGGCTTGTTACTCTTAATGCATTCTGAACAATACATTGTAAGCTTCAGGTTTTTTAAAGGGTTTTGATGAGCTTTCGGCTGCTAGGCTAGTTAGCTAGTTCCCACATCCAGTTCACATGGCTTCCAGTTCAACCTAACACACAGAAGTTTTGTGGGACCAATACAGACAACAAAGCATTAAAGGGATATATTCTGACTTAAAAGTTATACTACTAAAAACAGAAAATGAAATGCTGTGTATCAGAACCTAAAATAGTTAAGTTGGTTGAACAATTATGGCCAGAGGTTGGGAGTTTTAAAAACAAATTACGTAAATGTCCAAAGGGTTAAAAAAAAAGAAAAGTGCACTGACTTCAGGCGATGCTGTATGAGTCAGGATGAAAGTTTAAAAGACAATGATAACAATTCATGGGTGTTGAGAACCACTGTTCGGTCTGTTACATTTTTATGCTTTTATACACAGAATATTCCCGCCAACTTGTTTGTTTATAAAAATGCTTACTTCTAAAAGCAGTCAGTCACTGTAAGCAGTACAGACCTACATCCGTCAGAGCATGATAACTATGAGACTGGAGAATTATTTAATTTATTATCAAAATATAGATTTATTTTCGGTCCTGTAACTAACAACTACATGGTGAAAATGTCCTCAAGTTACAAAGCTGTTGTTACCATCATCAGATTAGCTTATGTACCTTCTTATTATCTGTCTTTACAGAGTATTTGGTTTCTACAAAGGAATCCTGCCTCCCATTGTGGCAGAGACACCAAAGAGAGCAGTCAAGGTGAGATATAAGACGTGCACATTGGATTATATAAAAACCGCAAAGCGTCTCGAGTACTTCTGCATGGCTCCGTCTCTAGTTTCACCGGGAGCTGCTCTGCTGCAATGTGAAAACACTCTGACCGCAGTTGCTCTAACATGGTACACACATGTTGATTAAACGCATGACGCCCTCCGCCTGGTCTGCCTCCTCCTATTTGTTCTGTTGGCCGACCAAATATTGACTTACAAGCATTTACAGCAAGCCTTCCACTGAGCCTCATCTCTTTATATTTGTTTGTAGGAGGGCTTAGCGTCCCTCACTTCACACTAACATATACATAACGTGATGGGGTAACAGAGGGGGGAGGAGGTGTGGAGCTGCTCTGTAATGAGATGCTGGAGAACTTTAAAAATAAGTACTCACACTGAGAAGATGGGGTAATCGCTCACACAGCGAACAAAGCGAGCTGATGGTGAGAACCGTCTGGAGTGAAGAATTAAAGCAAATTAAAGGTCCGATTAAAACGCCTCTGCTGGCGTTTTGCCCTTTGTTCAAATAAACAAATCAGTGGACGTGTCTCCTTTTAAGAGTGTGTGTTAGACTTCTCTCTTTTTCCCGAAAGACTTAATGTTCATGTGCTATTAACAAGTATCAACAAGTCCTCTTTTCCAGCTGATTGTTTTAAACTTCGCCTTTATACATGTGTGTGAGATTGTGTAGAGATGTCAGTTTATAACTTTGTTTATCATGATCATTCCTCTACAGTTTTTCACCTTTGAGCAGTACAAGAAGGCGCTGAATTTGACCCCATTATCTCCTGGTGTGGTGAGTTGTTGCACACAGAAACACCTGAATACACTCGCACCTGGAAAATAAACACACATGTGACACAGGAGCAGGAAAAAGAGTTACACCCAGTGTCAAAAATCAACGTCAAAGGCTGTAAAAACAAAGACAAATGCCAAGAATAATTCAAGTAGATAAATGATGTAAATTTATTCTGACATTGCAGTTGTGAAATTATGGTTTTCAGTACTGTTTCATGTTGAATACATGAAATACATGAGCAGATTTAGTCACACATTTAAGTGTTTCTGTCGTTTGCCTGTTAACTTCCAAATGCAAAACATTCTCTCAGTTTTGTGATTGTTATGGTGAGTATCAAATTGTTATACTGGAAGCTCTGCCTCCTAAATGGCAGGTCACCTGATAACTGGCAGGATAAGGGGTGACTTCTCAAGAAGGGATTAAGTGAACAGAACCTAGAATAACACTTGAATGATACGTTAAACACAAATGAAAGCATCCTTGATGACTAAGACCATTCAAGTGTATCGCTGACTGTTTAATAAAGGTAAAGATTGGACAATCCATAATCAAACTTACATTGATGATAACTAGGTGTAGATGTGTTGCATAGTTTTATAAAAAATGTTCCCAAACTTGTTGAACCAAATGAAGTACAGGGCAGGTGTTGTGTTGATTATTCTGTTAGCTTTTACTTTCAGGGTTTTCCCATGATTACCAATGTCAGAGGGATATGAATCATGCGTCTTACTTCATCAGTTACATTTTCAGGAACTGAGGAATACAGAGTTGTGCTTCAGTACACACAATGTGTATGTAGTGAGAGCTCAAAGGGGATCAGCTAGCAGGCAGCCTCATGGCCTCAAGTGGCTACCTGAACCTATAAGGTAGGCTGCAACAGAGCAGCCAATGGAAAAGTTTGGATTCTACCATTTTGTATGAAGCTAATGTAAGGACATGTGTGGTGAGTCACTTGACAGAGAAATGAAATCCTCTTAAAATATTTCAAGCTAATACAGTTTTCACTTGTGAAGTCTATTCCTTAGGAGCTGTACAGTTTTGCGTTCTATCTTTATTATTCCAGTGGTAAATTTAGACAATCTGAAGCATGAAACACTATTTTGGTTCATCAGTCCCAAGCAACAATTAAAGGTTATTTTGAGGGTGTGGTATGCCTTTATTTAAGAGGACAGGCATGTGGATATAGTAGGAAATAGGGAGAAAAGAGTGAGGAATGACTTGCGGGAAGGGGGTTTAGGGTAGGAGACAAACCCAGGCAGCTCACTTCGAGGACAAAAGCCTCTAGACATGGGGCGTGACCTAACTGCTTGGCCAACCGGCGCCCTGGTGATGCAATGCTTTCCAGCCCTTCCTCATTGCTGAGTTTTCACGGTCCAAACACTTCAATGTGACGTCGCTGTGTGTGTGCATGATGTTTATCATTTCCTGTGCGTCTGATGCTTCCACGTTTAAAAGCTGCCTCATTAGTATTCTCTGAAATCTTAGACTCGGCAACCCGTGCAGACAGGTTGGAGTTGTCCTCAAACATAAATCTCATCTGATCCTTTGCAAATGAAAGTGAGGACAGTCCGTCTTGAAAATCTGATTTGTAACTCAAATCAGATTTGCCTGAAGTCTAAACAAAGCCTACAGGATTTTATTGCAGGCGCCCAAACCTAAACTAAAGAATCAGCTGTAACCAAGTACACCTTTAAAAAAAACCTGTTTGATTAAAAAGTATTTTACGTTTTGTTTTTAACCGCTTTCATTTCTGTTGATTTATTTTTTACCCAAAACGGCTTTTTTAATACACACTCTGCACTCCTGGTTTATTTTAGTCAAGTGACAGTTAACCAGAAAACATTTCTCACTATCTACACAAAAAAAAATATTGTTGTTATACAAGTTTTTTAGAAAAGAAGATACAAGTGTATTTGTTGAGGTTTGTATTCCTTGGAACAACCCTTTGTGTAGTACCATAGATGAAAAGATTTGATTCCCATTAATAAGGATGTGAACGCCTCAAACACCAACAGTTAAGTTGCTAAGCCAAACAATGACGAGGCATATCACTTTCCTATTAAACAGGCTCCTCATATGTTTTCATTCTTTTGAATGGATACAGCAGAGGCCGTGAACTTACAAGAGGTTTCATCCTTCTTGACTAATCTGGTTTCTGTTATATTGAGTCAGAGTTTTAAGCTCGACAGATTTGCCTTGCTGGGGTGCGGTCACCACACACCACCTATTCAGGTGGCAGCCAAGTGTCAGCAGTGATGGATGGCTTACCTGCAACCCTACGCAGAGGCTGCCCCAGCACGGCGCGTATCCTCGTCTTGTTTTTACAGCCAATAGTGGAGAAATGTTTACCTGTCCCATCCATCATGCTCTCTGCCCCCCTCCCCCTTCCTCCACCTTCACCTCCCTCTCTATCTCTTCATCTTCCCCTTCCTCAAGTGCCTCAAACCTCATTTCCCCCAGAGGCCCTCGCGTATCAAGTGCTGTAATCACATCAGATCATTAGTGCGAGCGAATTAGAGATCGGCTATGAACGTCTCTCTCTCCCCCCTCTATTCAGTGTGGCACAGCTGAATGCCTTCACTCTGATTAATGAGGACACACACAGTAATAATACAAATAAGGAATTAAAACGTTGCCGGCTGGCTGTGTAAACATCACGAGGCATGTCTGAGAGGATGGGTCCCCGGGCCCTGACAGCAGGATAAAGAGGCAGTAAGAGTAATGAGCTATAGACACGTTCTTGACATGTTCCCATTACACTTCTCTGTGAGCATGCATACATACACATATTCAGACCTATAGAGCCCAATGCAAATACGAGTAGCATTGCCACAGTCACTGTTCATTACATGTCCAGGATATACATTCATAAGAAGGGTATGCACTTGTTGCCTTGCCATAACATGACACAAAATATATTTAATTTGATCAAAAAATGTGAATCTCTTCAAGATAAAAAAATGTTCACCTTTATTTATATATATATATATATATTTATTTTTTTAACCTAATCAGTTTGCTCACATACCTGTTTCCTCCTTCCTCTCTCTGCCGTCTGTCATCTCACATTTTGGTGAATAATAACAAACACAGGTGTCTTGTGCATCTTCAAACATTTGTCAAACGAGCACACTGACAGATGTGACAGAAACAAATTTCCATTTCAAAACCAGACAAAAGGACTCGGGGAACAAGTTTTCCAAAAATCGAAACTACAATTCAGCATTCAGCTCCTGTAGCCTGGACACGTAGACACATTAGACTCAGGGTGTACATCAGTGTGTATGTCTGTTCTGTCTCTGCCCAAATATTATCTCCACATTCTCACCTCTTAAATCACGTCCACGTCCACCCCCCTCCAGGCGCTGTCTGTAGCAGGGCTCGGTGCTGGCTTGACTGAAGCTGTTGTCGTCAACCCTTTCGAGGTGGTGAAAGTCAGTCTCCAGGCCAACAGAGACTCCTTCAAAGAGGTTGTTTGAAAAAAAAAATGTTCTGTCTAGTTCATAAAGTGTTGCTAATGTTTACTTCTTTTGTCAGTAGTTGACTTGAACTTCTTTTGAATTCTCCAACACAGCAACCCTCCTCATTCGCCCAAGCAAGACGCATAATAAATTCCGACGGATTTGGACTGAAGGGCCTGAATAAAGGATTGACCTCAACACTGGGACGCCATGGAGTGTTCAACATGATCTACTTTGGCTTCTACTTTAATGTCAAGGATGCTATTCCTACCAACCCGGTAATATGAATCCCAGAATCTATGATCACACCTTCTATTATAGTCCCTGTTTTTGCAGACAAATGCAAACTCATACCAAGTGATCAACGCATCTATTCAGTTTTTCTTTGTTTTGGTAACCTTGACTTCACCTAATTTTTGCTAGCTCCAGGCTATATGATCCGCACGTGTCCCAGCCAATTCGCCAGTGGGGGAACTGCAAGTGTTTGACAGCATGATTAGTGATCCTGCCTGCCATGGCAAAGAGGAAGCTAAAAATCAGAGAGGAGCTTGTAAGATCAGCCCAGCTAATACCCCGTCTGTTTGCTCCTCATAACATCCTCAAAGTTTCACATTACACATCCGGCAGAGCCTGATGGCCCAAACAAAAGTTAATTTTGTTTAACGGAAACGTTACCATACGCCGATTCCACATGTACAAACTGGAGCATTAGATTAACCCCGATGAACTAATTGGAAGCAGACAGCGATACTATTTTCAAGAGGAGGTTACAGTGGGAGCCAAGGCTTTGCTATATTTTCAACATTTTTCCAGTGACGCATGATGTACAGAGAAGCAAGTGGTCATCCTCTGAATGATAATTATGTGGCCGGATGACCCAAATAGCTCTCGTCTTAGATTGCAGCCGTTTCTTTTGGGAATGATCCGCGAGTTTGAACATTGATGGAAGGATTCTGTTTGTGAGAGGCTAACGACGGCTATTGTCGAGGCAGAAAGGGATGAATGTTGTGGCTTCGACAGGCTTACAGGCTGAGCTGAGAGTGGCTTTCCTCCAAGCTTTTTTTGTGAGCAACATGAGCGATTAGCTTGCAACTCAAACGTGTCCCTATTCAAATTGAGGCGGCCGAGCTCAGGCTTCTCTTGTATCAGCATTTCATCAGTACAGAGGAGGCAGATAGCACACTGCCGTCGTTGGCAGCTGAATGTGTGAGAGGATGTTTGCTTAAGGCTGTTAGGAAGTGGGTTGATGGGTGTATTTAGGCTGTGGGTATGTAAGCCCCTTCCCCACATCCCACTTGGGGGGGAAAAAAGAGAGAAGAAGTGGGATTAGTTGTTGATTTACCTCAGCTCTCAGGGTGTCCAGCCGCTTGAGAAAGGCCCGGACCTAGAGAGGCTGCTGTCATTTGTAAAAATATCCCGGCCAATTAGCTGTCAGAGCTCTCTGAGTCTGGGCTTCTTTGGTACAGTAATACCCCTGTGCCGAGTCACAGCCCAATTACCCAAATTGTCCCCATATGCCTCCCCAGTCTGCCTGCATGCACCCTGTTTATAAATCCTCCGTCCTGGCTCCCCGAAGAACATGTGCTTCTGTTCAGCCAATCAGAGTGCGGCACCGCAGTCAGGAAGCACTAATCTGCCCCCCGCTACCATAAAATGATCAGGGCTTTCATGGCAGCTTTGCAATCATATGCACATGCCCCCCCCTCGTGCTCCCCCTCACATTTGCTTACATTTATATACACACAAAGTCTCTCTATTTATTTTGTCAGTGTCATGATGCTGCTTTTCTCTGTGGCTCGAAGTTGTGTTTATGAGGTTTGCCGTCATTTTGTTAACACCTGAACCCACTGCAGAAATATTCTGTGAAAAATTTGCAGTTTAACTAGATTTTTCAGCGATGAATATTTGTGGAGAAGTAGTTCAAATACATTTTTGCCATTTTTGTGCTGTTAACGGCTGAAATTTCAAAACAAAAAAATGGCCATAGAAGGAATTTTCTGATGTAATTGAACTTACTATGACCCACTCTACCCCTTTTTCCTTACTAAGGCGTGCCCAGAATATACTTTCTTCAATAGTATTTTTTTTCTTCAAGTTGTCTATGGAAATTATTAAATGCTAATTTTAAAGTTAGTAGAGCAGTCTGACTAACTTTCTCTAAGTACCTTTAGTTGAACAAACAATATTTCTTCCTCTTTTAGTTGAGCTGTTTTTCAGGGATATTAATCATGGTGCAGTATTACCCTTGTAAGGTGCCATAATCCAAGAGGTCCTATTTTATGCACTCGATTTTTTGATACGCCTCTTCTTTTTATAACTTTTTATAACTGTTATGGATGGGCATCATGTGTATAACTAAATGTCATGAATGTTGTTTTTTGTGACAGAGAAGCAAAAAATGTCTTTGTACAATGTGTATTTACTCTAGAAGAATTCTGTTCTATGTAATTGGTGGCTAAGAGAAATATGCTTTTAAAGTAGCTCTTCCAACACTAGAACTGTTTACAGGAAAGTGGCATTTGTTTTTTCTAAATCCTGTATTCCCTCCTCTTTGCCAGAACCCGACACTTGAGTTTATGAGAAAGTTCACCATCGGACTTGTGTCTGGGACCATCTCCTCCTGCGTGAACATTCCCTTTGACGTAGCCAAGAGCCGCATCCAAGGCCCCCAGCCTGTGCCCGGAGAGATCAAGTACCGCACCTGCTTCCAGACCATGGCACTGGTGTACCGGGAGGAGGGGTATGAACAAGGGGGGGGGGAGAGAGAGAGAGAGAGAGAGATATGACGAGAAAATTCAAAAACACTGTCACCAGTTCATTCAAAAAATTAATGAGGCACTTTGTGTGCTTTGTTAGCAATTCAGTCTTGGTAATCTGCCAAGCAGGCTGTCAGAAAAGACAAATGTAGCAGCTGCAGCTACAAGTTAGCAGGGTTTGATTGTGCAGTGTGTGTTTCCTACACTAACAACAGTGGAAGTGAATGAGCAGCTTGATGCAAAGCTGTGATCCGATGACCAGAATCCAAATAGTGACGTTACACCATGGGCTGTGTTCCCCTCGTGTGTGATCATACATTTCTGCAGTCTGTCAGTTGTACAGTAAATGTTAACATATTTTCTAGCCTCAGAGAATGACAGTTCTAAATGGAAGCTTCAAGGAATGATGTATGTTATGTTAGCAATTGCCCTTAGCCATCCACTTTCCCCCCCCCCCCCCCCATGCGGCTCCGCGAGACAAGGGCCAGCGACATGTTTGTAGTTAGTGGACACAGGAGCCCTCAGGGGCTGCTGCAGGAACGCCACTGAAACGTTGTCGTCGCAGGGGTGCATGGAGGGTGCCCCCGCCGCCACATCCAGTCCCCCTGCTCTAACACAACACAGTCCCAGCTAATTAGTGGTCCCTATGGGAGACGTCGTTAAGCAGACCCTAACGAGCCGAGCGGCGCTCCACGGGTCAATCTAATCAGACAGAGGGCCAGGGAGGAAGTGGGTCGAGCCTTATTAACGCCATCAGTGGCGGGGGCAGGGAGCGGGACAGGGAGCACGAGGCAGAGGCAGGCAGCCACTGATCACCTTGAATGCATTAAGGGGCAGGTCCTCGCCAACATTGGCCGTAAGACCCCGACTGTATGGACCTGAGAGGGTGAGAGACAGGCATGCAAGCAGACAGACAGCCAGGCGTGAACTCACCAACACACTCCAGCCTTTACACACATGAAAAATCACACACATCCTGCTGTACTTAACTATTGTATTTTGTAAATGATTAACATCCTGTTCTCTTATTTTGTAGGTATTTGGCACTTTATAAGGGGTTGGTGCCAAAGATAATGAGGCTTGGACCAGGTAAAGGGGAAAGTTCTTTCTACCCATATCCAGACTGTCTTGATGATCACAAAATAGCTTTTTAGAACAGATAAGTTCATTTTTTAGATATTTTTAGATGGGAGAATGCTATTTTTATGCCCATAAACTTTCTGATTATTTCCAAGATTTCAAAGACATAAATTAACCCTTTCATTGATGCTACCAATGAAATATTTTTTAAACACAACATTTATATACTTCCCACTCCATCATAACATTGTGATTCTGATGTTTTTTTGCAATATTGAAATAAAAATATTTAAACTAGGATTACCTAAAAAAGTCTTTGCTAAATTGTCCAACCATGTAATTTAATCTATCATGCAGTGTAGCCCTCTGTTTTAGCATTTAAGAACACATGACCCTTATTCTCAGCTCTAATGGTTTATTGAAGTATAGTTTTAATCACTGGCTCTGTTTTTTGTTACAGGTGGAGCAGTGATGCTTCTGGTTTATGAGTATGTGTCTGGATGGCTACAGAGAAATTGGTAACAACTACAATCAGTAGGATAGAGGACAACAAACAGAGTGCCTTACGGATTATTCCTCAGTTAAGATGTTGTTTTCTGACTCCAAAAAAAAGTCACACCAAAGTAGTTTCATTACCTGTTTTTTTTTTTAAATCTTAAATACACCAACCTACTGTGCAAAATACCATATCATCATTTCAATAAGTTGTTATGAAACGTCTTTAAAATGCAGCTTTCAGAAGGGAAAACTACATCTTCATATAGTTCATCGGTAGTGAAAACAGCTGCATTATTTAAAAGATAGAACATACAGTTTGAATAGAAAAAATTACTTACCAGTAATGGGAAATCAATTTAGGTTTTCTGCAAATTTGGATTAATTTACATGAACGGTTGATGTATTTTGTGCTTTAATTTCTAAAAACAAGTAGGCTGTGCTCATTTTAGAGACAGGGTGACGTGATATACCTTTGTCCTCCGATAAATCAAAATGTAACAAATATGAATCCTAATCTAATGACAGTTGTGGAGTTGTTTTACATTACTCAAATTTGAGCAAAACCCACCCACACAGTCCTAAATCATGAGCAGTATGAGAGTTGTGAAACAAGTTAAAGAGTCAGCTCTGCTTGGCTTATCCCGAGCTGTTACGCTCAGTCCATATGGACTTCACAATCACAACATTTTTTAGCATAGTAACATACAAGTGAAATTACAAAAAAAGCTCTAATTGAGTTCAAATGAGTCTCATTTCCTCTTGTTCAAACCTGAGCAGAGCTCTGTTGGACTCAGTGGATCAAACATCACTTTTATCTCTGAATATAAACTGATCATTGAGGGGCAGTCTCTAAACTCAGCTGCAGTGCACACAGTGCATCTACTGCAGCACAAGTGTAACACATGTCTGTCTTTACGCACAAATACAAACTGATAGTATTTCATTTACAGCCACATCACTGAGCCATACTCTAGATAACTATCCTGTGTTATTACAGTTTCCTTTACACTGATAAATAGGCATTTTGCAGAACTTTCTTAATAGAAAAAAATACAGATATTTTCATGAAATTCTTTTAATTTGAACTTATATAAAATGTATTTTTTCAAGCTTTTATTGGTTTTATAAGCATTTGTAGGAAATGAATTGTATGTGTTCGTAACAAATAAAAGTAAATCAAATTGAACTCCTCACTTGGTGTGTGTTTGTGTCTGTGAGTGTATGTAGTTGTACACGGACATGCATGTGTGTGGGAGAGTGTTGTGTTGTTGGCTTTTATAAAGCACAAGGTTTTTTTTTTCATCTTTGTGGATTGGAGTATATTGAATTCAATAGTGCATCACCAAAAAAAAGCCTTCCAGATGTTTTTTTATTTCAATGTATTTAAATTATTGGTATAATCATAAATATAGTTACATGAGTGACTCCCAAAAGTCTTACAGTTTCATTTTAAATTTTTCCCTCATTTATGCAGGGCGACGTGATGTATGATAATTGCTTGTTTTCAACTTTAAATGACAAAAACTAAACACATTGGAGTCATTTCTGCCATGAAAATGTATTAGTGTTTAACTGAATGCGATATATATGAGTTTTTGATGTATCTGGAGGATTTTTAGAAAATTCCATCCATGAATCGCCTTTCTTCTGCCCAGACTAATGGTGATTTGTAGTTTTTCTTTGTGGCTACAGCCTTGTCATGTAACTGCCCGTTGGTGTCGTTGAATGTTGAGTGTTAACAAAGGCATATCACCTTCTTTCAGTTTACCACTTCTCCACCCTCCCCCCTCTCTTCCCCCACATCGTACCACTTTGTTGTTTGGGAACCTGTCAGCGGTAGAAACCATATTAGCCAACCGGATGGCAGCCTCTTTTCCTCTCTATCAGGGAGATGGTGAGTGAAAATAGCTTTAGTGCAAGCTAAAACAACAAGCTCAAGAAATGCAAATGTGGCTGCAGGACTTGAGTTGGGGGGGGGGGGGGGCCAACCCAACTTTTCTCCCTCTACCCGTCTATCTTAACACAAATACTCGCACACATCATGCAAACACACACACACACCTGTTGCACCGCCTTAGGGGCTAGTCTCTGCTCTGTGGGATCATCTTAGCCTTATGTGGTAGTCTCTTGTACTGAGCCACGTTGGCATTTGACACTCGTCATTAATGTGGGAGTTTCTCTTCTCCAAAATATAAACGGCTCGTGGTTTTTTTCCCTTGGGGGGGGGGGGGGGGGGGGGGGGTTCTTGGGTGATAGACCACAACTGCAGCCTGCAGACTAATGGAATTGTAAATATTTAATGTGTCCTTTCTGTAATAGAAGGATAAATGTGTACGTTTGTGATTATACTCGACAACTTGCAACGTGTGCCCCGTGCATTGCTGGTAGCCGAGGCAACAGAGACACCCTTCACCTGAATTCCCTGCGCACCACAATCATTATAAATCTTCAGCCGAAAAGTCTCCCTTCTCCTTGGTTTCTTCAAACCCTGTCCATGTCTGTTACAAATCTTCACCTGGAACAGTTCAGTTCAGCTTCACTGACGACCATGTTATTTGAACATGACTCTCTCAAAAGATGTTAAGACGTCGGTTTCTCTTTCCCTTTTCGACTCTGATGCATGAATGTCTGAATGTGCAGAAAAACTGAATACCACTCCAAAACCAGTGTCATGGTTTAAAGAAATGTGCTGTTTACTTCTAACCAAATAATGATGTGATATTATTGGTATCATTGTTTGGCCTGGCATGGTACACAAATATATCCATACTTAATAACCTAGAATCAAGAGAAGCCACATTAGCCACAGATTGTCTATGGGGAGTCAAAGACAACCGGATTAATAACTTTAAACTTCATAATAATGTATTTTTACAGGATTTCATTTTTCCAAAAAAACAGCCTGAAAATCTGTCATAGAAAACACAAAACGACAAACTATGAAACCAACAGGGAAGTGGAAAAAACTGCAGTTCCTTGGGTGTCCACTTGAGGATGGTTGCAACAACCTTGGAAGTCGCAGTAACACCCATATTAAAGTGCCCGCTTAGGGGCACCAGATAGCCTACTGGTTATGGCACGTTGACCCATGTACGGGGAGGCTATAGTTGTTGTTGCAGCGGCTGGGGGTTTGAATCCAGCTTGGGCCCTTTGCTGCATGTCGTCCCCTCTCTCTCCTCCTTAACATTTCCAATCTCTCTTCAGCTGTCCTATCCAATAAAGGCAAAAGGCCCCAAAATATGACTTAGGAGAATAACATTTTTTAAATCAGATATAAACACATTTACAGCCTGGTTCAAAAAACAGCATCTTAATCGGCACAATGATTGGGGATGAATTTATTTACTCATTCGTTTTGATTATATTTAGGCTTAAATTTTATGCATTCGGTGCCTGGCTGATCTTACTGACCCTATACACCCCCCCCCCCCCCCCCCCCCCCAGCCTTACGCCCCTGCACATGCTTACACGCCAAGTACATTGAACCAGACAGTTGATTTTTTTTCTTTCCGAGAGGTCGGACTCACCTGTGTGCTCAGCGCTGCTGTTTTAAGGCATTAAGAAAATACTCTGGATGTTCTCATCTGGTTTTTAAAAATGTTCATTGAGCAGGAGCATGCACAGAGCATTGTGTTCACCCAGCGTTACATGCTCTGCTCTGTGTTACTCTGGAAATGGCTGTCTTATTTCTGATTGCATGTGGAGAAGTAAAGATAACCATATGACACTGAAGTCAGACTCAACATCATTAATTATAAACACGTGTCTGCCCCTATTTTTTAAAGAACAACCCTGGCTTCCATGAGGCTGACCAATGTTAGACTAGGAGAGCAGAAGAAGCGATTCCTCCCGTCTAGAAAACACATTGTTCTTATTTTTTAAATACTGGTGTCATTAAGACAACCACATTTTAATTTCTCTGTGTGAGTCAGAGGAGACAGGCTCGCTTCATGCAGCCTAGTTGAAAGGAAAAGTTGTTTGTCCTTGTTGTGTGGAGGGCTGAGGTAAAAAAACAAGAGCATGTAACGACTCTTTCATGCCACTCAGAGAGTTCACCATCATTTACTGTACGTGATGGATGGTGGATGGTAAAGGGGGGGAGGAGGGGGGCAGCCGTGAGGACTGGCTGACTGGTTTCAGAGAGTGTATGATCATCACGTCCCTGTGATGTGGTTCACATACGGTCAAAGAAACACTACCATCCCTGAGCAACGGTCCGTGACCACTGGATGCGGGGAAGAGTGCTTTCCAAGTCAAATCAGCCCCTGCATAGGGAGGACTGTTGACACTGTCACATGCAGGTCCTGTTTATGCTGCAGGAATGGAAACACGGGGCCGTATCTATAGCAAACCACTCTCTGAACCCTCAGCAGCAGGGAGAGCAGGTGAGCACTTTTATCAAGTTATTAATCTGCTTCTGCTGCAGCCTCATTTGTTTCAATCTCTGGTTTCCACTGCAGGGCTAGACAGGGCTTGCCAGACACACTCGTAATTTATTACTCTACACCCCCACCCCTAACTTTCAGTCTATTTTTGCATCATTTTGCAAACATGTCATTTGTCAACCCGGCTGTGTGCTTTTCTTTTGTAATGAACATGTTGAGTTGGTCCTCACAGGCCCTGTTTAGGCCTTGCTGTGGCGGCTGGAGGTTAGTTTTTGGGTCACATGTCTGATGACCTTTCAGACCGCAGGCCAATGAGCCTATTTGTGGCGTTCTGGATGCACACGGCAGACTCCACCTCACCCCAGGAGTCCGGCAGTCCCCCGAAACACGAATTTCAACGTTTAACGCAACAGTGAAGATCTGATTTACTGTGTTTTACACACGCCTAAATCTGAGTGAATCCTCTTATTTTTATAACTTAAACCGCTTTAAAATGTTTTGAAGTTATACTCCATCATGTCAGAGCTTTACTGTTATTTACAAAGCATATGAAAAATATTAGACTCCCTCATAAAATATTTACAGAAAGCAGCTTTTCATCGAGTTGAAATGACTTAATGGATTAATTTAGAAAAATACATTAATGATGAAAAATGTATACATCTTCATCAGAGTTTTTTTGTACTCCTGTTCTATAATAAGGCTACTACATTTTGGCCTGAATATGGGCTCAATTTAAAAAGCATTAGATGGTTCAAGAAAATTAGATTAATTATCCGTAATCAATATTTTGTTTTAGAGAAAACAATTACACATAAATACAGAAAGGACCATATTAGGTGTGATAGGTGACAGTATTTAAATGACTTGAGTTGCTTTTTGTGGCAACGATCTTTTTGTGCTTTAATTCTTCTCTGATAAATTTTTACGAGTGAGCCGTGAAGCTCGGTAATAGAACATTCAGGCCTTGTAGGAGCACGTACATTTTAAAAAATGGAAATGAGTTTCCTGCTCATGTAAAACAGGCCTAAAGGCTACAATTCCCTGAGTGCAACAATGCTGCAGTTGCCATAAAAGAGACAAAGATAAATATTTTCTAGTTCTCATGGTGCTTATTTTCTGAGAATGAAAACAAAAGGGTTTCCCCCAAACAATCTGCAAAACTCCATAAAAGACCAATAACAGCCAAACAATTTAATTAGATACATTCAATTTCATTGTGCAACATTTATCAATTGTTAATGCTCTCCGCTCCAACATAAGACAGATGCCAATTTTGTCTGAACGTGCGTGGAGATCTCCATGCTCTCTGTACGGCTAATTGCACTTCATTCAACGTACCTTACATCTAATAAATAAAACTTCTCTGTGGAGCTCCAGCATGGGCTGCATTTTTTGGAGAAGTGGGAAAACAACGCTCCATAAGACACTTAGTTTTATCAAAACATATCACAATAACACAAAGCTTACAAACATATGAAAACAAGAGCTGTTATGAAGAACCCTGAAACACTAATTCAAAGTTTTTACCCCCTCTTCTCTGATTGTTTATGAAATTGAACTTTACCCCGTTTTGCCCAAAGACATTTCGCAGAAGTGTGCGGTTAAAGAATCTGAGGAGGATGTGTTGATGGATGGAGGAGCAGTCATACATCAGTACTTCAGATTACACCTGTCCTGCAAGTTCTTTCACACAAGTTTGTTGTAAAAATGGATGGACTTTTTATTCCTCGTGTGTTGAACGAGGAGGTGGAGGAGGGGGATTCTTACAGAGCGGCACAAGTATGGGTCCTGGGGCCGAGTCCTTCATAGAGAGGAGGCTGGATAAAGCCACAGGGGACAGACTCTGCGTCTCCTGTCTTCGCCGTCAACCCCTTCTCTCCCTCCTCCTCCCCCTCCTTCATCATCAGTCTTCACAGCACCGAGGCGGTGACATGGTGGATGGTGTCATGGCCGGCTGTCATGCTCTTGAAGGCCAGCGGGGCGGCGATGTCACAGCTGTGGGGAGATAGAGCATTGCCACTGGCCGGCTGCCATGTGGGTCCGGTCACATAGGCCGAGGTGGTGGCGCTGTACCCCATGTAGGGTGACACTTGGGTGGTTGGGTGGTAGGGATGGATGCTGGGTGCTGTGACATAGCTGTTCACTGTGGGCAATCCACTCTGCGTCTAGAGGGGGAGAAAAGAACAGCAGTATGAATATTAGCATGTAAATAATCTGTGTAAGATGTTAAACCTTGATATTTTAATCCTTTTTTTTACTTACTGATAAAAGAATAAGACTTTTAAGAATTTCCAATCCATCCTTTAATTCCAACATTTTAAAAAGGGATTTTTTTTTCCATTAAAATAATACTATGTAAAAATCTGCTTTATTAGTAGATCTGTACACAAGCAGCTGAGCTTTGAAGAAAACAGCTAAGAGTGAACTCAACACTATTAGTAAACTGTTACACAGCGGTATGTGATAAGATGGTATAAGTGACCATTTTAGCAGGTGTACCAAAAAAAATGACAATATTCACCTTAATGTTCGGCGGCCCTGCTTTAACTTTATAGATTCAAACCGTCTCATTCGGTTGTTTTCCAGTGTATATAAATATTCAAAACTTAAATAAAGCTGCGAGTGAAAACAACTGTGCAGTAGGTTGAATAGTTAGCTTTACAGTGATCTTGTTAATAACTTAATTTTAAGGCTTCCTGCATTTAAAAAAAAAAAAAACACATCTTGAACATGTACACGTTTCTTGCAAACTGTAAATTATTTCACACAGACGCAGTATTAATTCCACATTATTTGTTGATCCTGCACACAAGCAGCTGACCATGAAGAAAGGAAAGCTTAAAGAGATGTTCTAAAGAGCAGAAGCACTTCTGTGTTTGCCATCTGGGCACGAAAGAGTGAAAAGTGGATCATAGCAGAAAATCTGCTTAGATGACTCTCAGCCTTACATATCTGAGTTTTGAGCATTTAAATCTGTCATTTTCCATCAGAGTGAAAAAAAGTAATTTACTTGCTTCAGGAACATTATTAAATCAGCTGAGTTTGGAAGCAAAAAAAGCTTAAAGTGAAAGCAACAGTGATGTAGGTTCAATTATAAACAGCAGAAACTTAAACCCTTACTTCACAGCCACCACATAAAAAAACAATTTTCCCAATTCTGATGAAAGTATGACTGATCAGTTATGTGCTCTCAAGCCCCTGGAGCATATTAAACATATAAAAAACATACATGTGTGGTTGCCCGTCAGTCTGTGAGGCTTGTTTTCTGCCTTAAAAAAAGTGGACGTTTTCCTCGGCGGGCGTTGATGTACCACGTCAGACGATGGGAGACAGGGCGGTTGTGGGGGGGGGGGGGGGGCGCCACAAAACAGATGTCATGAGAGATTGAGAGTGAAAGCGCAGGAAGAGGAGAAATATGATAGAGAAGGAGGCGAGCTGCATTCAGAGCATGAATGGGCTTTTGCTTTTCTGGCACAGCGACAGGAGTTAAGTCGAGGAATTCACCAAAGCTTTTCAGCAGGGAGGCCGAATTTTCTGATCCTGGGTGGTCTGAGATGACTGAGAATTATTTTTTAAAATTTGGATCACCTCCGTTTCTTTGACTCACTTTCATTGACGAAATAAAAGAAAAAATATCCTCTAAGCTAACATTTGTGGTTCCTACACAACATAAGCATAGAGAGCAACCTGGTTTTGTGGGTGTCTGTGGGTCTGCGTTGGGTGACTGTGGGTGTCTTAGTGAGTGTCTGTCTATGTTTTTGTAGATATGTGTCTTCACTCTCCTAAACGATGCTGAAACTTATTTTACAGAAAGACACACCGGCTATGATACACGTCTTAAAACAATACATTTTCATTTAAATCAGATAATCAAGCTAAACATTTTCCAACGATTATCACATCATCCAGTAAAACAAAGCACCACATGTAACACACAAACACACACATACACACAGCTATACAGCACATATATACGCATACAGTATGTGTATGCTGTGTTCATACATATACACACTTTCCCTCCACTATAAGAACCGAACTAACTCCAACTTTATAAACGACCACAAAAGTGCCTGACACTTATTCCACACAATGTTCAGGGTTTACAAAACGAGGATGTTTTTATGGCAGACAACTTGAGTGAGACTGAAGCATTTGTTTGGATTTACCTGTAATTCTTTCCTTCATTACATGAAGGTAATACGCTGTTAAACCAAGTGTTTATATACAGTTTATCTTAGAATTGAGATGTTTTATTCATTTTAGAGAGTGAAAATTAGCTCAAACAGCATTTAAATTGTATATTTTGGCAAATATTTAAACAGGCTTCATTTGTAGGAAACAACATGTAAGCCTTATTAACAAATTACACAACTATCATTTAAATCTGATCATTTTAAAAGTATATATTAAAGCTTAGGTGAATGTTATATTTTCTTAAAATATTTTAATAAAAAGGCTCATTTAAAAAGCCAGGCAAGTAGAAAATATTTAAGTAACATTAGATTTGAATGAACAATGTAAAAAAGCATGACGTCATTCGGACAAATAATTAAAACGCGAGCTCACTTTGTCACGCTGAGATGATTTTGTTTATGTAACAAAGAAATCATTCAAACTTGACAATAGGACTATTTGAAATCACGTCAATGAAGCGAACTTAAAAAAAAACCGATTATTTATTATATTTCTGAAGAAGCCTAAACTGTTTTTTTTTTGTTTGTTTTTTTCATCGAAACTTGAACGTATCACTTAGGTGCCGCCGCGCGCGCTGCGAGCTCGTGATTTAACCCGAAATATTTGTTTTTAATGATAGTCCTCATCATCTTATTCTTCTGGAGAAACACCTGAGAGTCCCATGGGTGCTTGTTCCCTCTGCATAGCGTCTACAGGCCACATTACTGCAGCTTCTGGCCTGAAAGTAAAACGATTGATTTAACAAAATAAAACGACTAAAATCACTAAAGCACTGAGCGACAAAGAAATATGAATGAGTCCTTTAAGTGTAAGCTAAGCGTGCCAGAAAATAGTGGATTTTAGCAACAGCTCGACTCGTGCACATCTTAGAGTTTGCCTGTTTGTTTGTCACTAACAAATGAAAGAGCAGATCTGTGTGATATCAGATCTCAGCTGTAGCTGCCTGTTTAAACCCTCAGTGTCAGAGCTCTCGCTTTACCATGCTTTGTTTTTCCTGCAGTAAACTCTGTAATTTATAGAGTTGTTATTTTCTGCCTTTAATGGCCCACTTGTGTCTTTTTTTTTCTCTAGTTCTTTGGCTCAGACACTTTACTGTGTCCACTTTGTGCTGCAACTTCTGCTAATCTCACAACTAATGTAATGACCATGAAAACTGCCCCGGGATGAAAATGCAAAATAAAAATACCCCGCATGAAATTGTTTTTATTTTTATCGACGCCTTGTAAGATATAACAGAGGCAAGCGTGCACGCGCGCGCAAACATGGCCTCATTGTAGACCCTCCAAAAAAAATCCTATAAAAAACGTTTTCATAAACGATTTACATAAAATGTGGACTGGAAATAAAGACGTAAATGTATGTAATAATCATAAATGAGATCATTTTGAAATACTCTAAAATATTATGAAAGTTGCATTCATCTTGCTTTATTTGCGATATTTCATGTTGATTTAATCAAAGTCCCGAATATGTAGACCTGAACGGCAATTGTTTTATATGAAACCTTTAAATATCAGCTGCTGTATTACTGTAGAAGTTGCATTAGACCTTAACAAGAGAAATTCTGCAGTGGTCAGTGTTCCTATGAAGTTTAATGCCATGACTTAAAGCCTGTTATAATACGAAATATGGGCCTGAGAAGCTAGAATATTCCAACAGGAAACTAAGAACAGACTTCACTTTATTTTGCTGACTGTTGAATCCAGCCAATTTCCCAGTGTATAAAACGCTGCAATTATTTTTTTTTAAAGCCACCAACCCGAGCTGGAAATCAAGAACCAAGAGGGGATCTGGGGGATCCAAAACTATTTAACCTGCTAATTATGAGATAATTCACACCCAGACGATTCTTAAAAACACTGACCACAGTGGACTTATAGGAAGTGCAGCTTGTGATGCCAGAATAATAAATAATAATACATTAACATAATACATTATTGCCTGCTAAGCCAGTAGAAGGAGCGTGTTAATGCTGTAAAAAAGGGGAACTCTCCTAACCACAAAATGATTCAAATGTTATAAAATAGTCCAAGCTTCAGTTAAGCCTGACCGCAGAAGCCTAGATAAAGTTTTTTCACTTTTGTTTAAGTTACAAAAAATAAAAGGTGCCCATTATTTATTTATTTTACCTGTGTGTATTTTGCTTCAGGTTCTAAATGCGGTTTATCCACGCCATTGACTAGTGCAGAGCTTGCTGGTGGGAACTTAGTCCTGTTTATAGCGCTCCATTCCTCTAGTTTGGTGCTGGGAAAGGATGGACTGTCACTAACTGGGGGGCAGAAGAGAGAGAGAGAGAGGAGAGGAAAGTCAGAGGGGAGATTTTTTTTTGGATTAGGAAAAAAAAGAGTTGTAACTGCACAGCACAGGCCGCTGCTGCTCCCACACCCATCAGGCCAAGGTTAGCCAAGCTGCACGAGACAATTAACCCGATGGCATGGTACACCAAAGCAGCATTATGTGTGAATGTTTACGCACAAATTGCGCACGCATTGATGCGCTCCCGTGTGCGTAAAATGTCTAAGAAAAGCTGAAATTCATGTTACCTCTCATAATAATATCTGTGTACGTATCAAACGCTATTTTAACATCGCGTGATACTGAAAGAGTTAAATCATATCTTCCTAAATTGAAAGTTTTACATATTTTCTCTGATTCAAGTCATTTTCTTCAACCATTAATCCAAACATGTGAGCAGGCCTCATTTTGTCCTGTTCAGACTCTTGACTAAAATAACAATAAAAACTTCGAGGAAAAAGAAGTGGACTTATCTCCATATTTCTCAACGCGCTTAGATCTATATATAAACTTGTTAAGACTGAAATGTTGTAGTTCATGTTTGAGGCCCAGTTGGAGATGGCAAGACTCTCCGGTGGGTCAGGGGACGTTTTAAACCCACCATAACGTCTTCCTGTGCGGGACAAATTAGATTTACGCTCACCGTGTCCCTCCTTATGTGAATGATGGATATCATATAATACACAGACCCCATCGCTTACAACGAGAGCAGCAGGCCAACCAAAGCGTAAATCAATACAGAGCTTTTCTTTTTCTGGCACACTTTAATTGTTTTACTCTATGTCCAATTATGTCAGTCAGTGTGTCCTCATGTGCGTAAAAAGAACGTAAACTAGTCTGTTCTCTTAATCCTACACATATTTTAAATTAATTTTCCTTAACATTCAATTATTACATTTGTTTAAATAAACTGTCGACATTGCTGTTCAAATGAACAAAAAAAATCTGCCACTAACATGTTCTGAATACTTAGAAGATAAATACATCCTTTATAAAAGCAGCTTTTCAAACACCTGAGTTCTCGTGGATGTCTGCTAAACGTTTGTCTTGTTCAGATTACCCTTAAATCAGGTTAACTCTACAGCTTTGGAAATGTAGAGGAGAAGCTTTTTTCGTGTTTCTGCCCATGAATCCTGACAGCAAGGCCCGCTCTGCTAACGCACTGACAGCGCTTCCCTTCCTTCTCCTGGAAAACAAGCTCTCAGAAAATCCCTTTCACAACACCGAGCCGACCATTAACACTGATTTATGCCGGATCCTGTTTCACTGTTTCCAAAACAGTTGTGGTCTCGTTGAATGCGAGCCAAAGCTATGAGGGCCTCTATACCTGCATGTTGAACGACAAACATCACACATGCACCAAGAAAGAAACTTCCTAATATGAGCTTTTTCTGCCTGAAACCTGCTGCACAAAATGTCTGGCTGCAGCTCATGGCAAACATTCAGCACACCTCATTCTGATGCACTTCATCTCACCGCCTTTCCCCTCCGCTGTCCCTCTAATATTCCACATCCGCCGCTTAATTATTACTGCAAGCCGGACCATCTGTTTCTGACCTAACCTGCCTCCCTCTCAAATCAATATCAGCAGGCAGGTCAAGCTCTGACTCTAAAGAGGCCACAGAGTTTAAAATGCTAAAACTGTTATTTTAGAGGCCTTTAATGAACTCAGAGTGAAATAAAAAAGCCACTTTCTCTCCAAACACACACACACACACACACACACACACACACACACACACACACACACACACACACACACACACACACACACACACACACACACACACACACACACACACATTCGCACTCTTGCGCCTTCAAAAACTTGTTTAAATGCACTGCAATAAACAAATGCAACCGCCCTCCATGCTGCCATGCTTACTTTGTTGCTCTGTAATAGACCGTATCCCCAGAATGTCTGTTACGGAGTGCGACGAGGGCCATATCCTGTGCATGGCCATGTGTCCGGGGAGGGTGGGCATGCCGGGGGGATTGGGCACTTTGGAGGTCGGGTATGAGTATAAGTGGTTGTAGGGTAACGTTGGTTGGGGCTGTGGATGAGGCGCCTGCTTGCCGGACTCGTACTGGCTCTGCTGGGTCAGATTCCCGATCTTGTTGCGCAAGATCCGGCTGATAGAGCTGACGGAGGGCAGGTTGAACTTGTCGCACACCCCGTCCGCGAGTAGCCTGTCTCGGATCTCCCAGGCAAAAATCCCCGGGTCCCTCTGCTTGTATGTCCGTATGTGCTTGACCACGGTGGGTGTGGTGACCCTCGGCTTGCTGCCTCCGATGGCCCCCGGGAGGATGGAGCCGGTCTCGTTGTAGCGGGCCAAGATCTTGCTGACGCAGCCGTGGGAGACGCGCAGCTGCCTGCTGATGTCACAAGGTCGAATCCCGAGCTGGGCCAGCTCCACGATCCGCAGTCGGATGGCGTTGGGAAGCGGCCTGCCGTTCACGAAAACCCCGCCGAGTTGGTTCACCTCACCGAAGGCTGGCTCTGGTGTCAAAAACAAACACACAAGGGCAGAACAATGAGACAGCGATTAGGTAACCAAACCAGGGCCCACCACTGCAACCCGGGTTAAACCAAGCACATTAATAGGCCTAAAATTACCGATAGGCCTACATTAATATACAAATAAATCAGTCGAGTATAATAACTGTTTAACAATTTTTCTATTTGCATTATTTCAATTCCTATCATTTTTGTGATCAATGTGTTTTAATAGTTTATTTTAAATAGTACATCTTTACGCACAGTATTATTTTAGCTTTAAGTGTTTTACAATGAAAGAGTGAACTCTGAAACATGAAATTATCACGCTGACTTAAATATGACGTTTGACTTAAAAGAACCAACATAAAGCTGACTGATAGCTGTCGTGCACACAGGGTAAACTTCACACGGATGTTCAGTGGTCAACGCCAAAACTCGTGCGTAACAGCCACATGGAATAATTCAGTCTGCCTGTTTCTTGCCACTCGGATCAGCAATAAATCTGACCCGTCAAAACATCTCACACAGACGTTATCTCGATAGACTTTTCCCACCTTGGCCGTTGGACCGAACACTGTTGCATCCCTGACGAGAAAAAAAAAACAATCCAACTTTGCACTCACCCATCGTGTTAAAGCCGCAAACGAAGAATACGGTGTCCGGTGTGTGCCTCCTGCGTGGGTCCTGCTCCGCGTCCAGCGTGTCCACCGTCCAAAACCGCGTCCACAGAAATCTTCCTGTGCGATAAGGAACAAGAGGGACAAAATTCTCGATCTGTTTCCTGACGGCTCTGGAGACAGGCTTACATTTCAATCTGTTGAAATCAGGGGGCTGGACTTCCAGCGCTTCTCCCTCGCTGATTGGCTCAGCTCGCCAATGGACGCTCAAGAATGCACAGACACGCTCACCTATTGGTCCAAAAGTTTGACATGACAAGTCCACCGAGTTCCCCCCCAACCCCCGTCCTTCTCGTCGTCCTGCTGTCTCCCATCAGAAAACACTGGGATATACCACCATGAAAACGTTTGTTATTGAGACAGATAGGGTGAGTATAATGCGATATCATGATTTAGGATAAGATCTCCTCCTTTTTCTGCTGTCATGAATAAATAACGCGTAAAAAGCTCCACTTGCATAATATCAAAAGAAACCGTGAACCCTGGCACAATTGAAGTATTTTCGTAAAAACGCACAAATCTAATAATTTACAATTAAAAACATATATCTCATTTGATTCCTCTAATCTGTTTGTAGTGTATTTTTGTGTCAAAGATTGAACCTTTAGAAATAAAATAACCATATACATTTCTGTTATGAAAATAAAAAGGTGGAAACCCTGAGTTTAGGTGGCTTTACGCTCCACTTCACCAGCCTTCATCTTGACCTTTTAAATGGCATCATTACGGAAACGGGAGGAAATGAATGATTGGTTTTCAGTGATGTAATTGGCAGTGTGAATGTTTTTGTAAATTGTATCTCTGCGTTCAAGGATTATCACGTTAGATTTTCTTTTCTTTTTTTTTCTCTCTCACGTTTTTAATCTCCATAACGCACCAAGCATCGTCTTCTATACTGTGTGAAAAATAAAGGGAAAATATTCCAATAAAACAACACATAATGCTCCAAAAATGAGGTGAGCGAGAGGCGAACATGTTGAACCTTTTGGAAATAATCTGATCTGGCCCTGCAGTTTAAAAATAAAAAGCAACATCATGCAGGTAATTCTCTTGTGCCAATTTTGAACAACATTTTAGTGATTTATTTAGAAATTAATATAACGATCATTTGAATTCAAGGTGTTTTTATATGCTCACTTATTTTCAATCTCCTATTTAAACGTGAAAGCCAGTTTGATTTGCATTAAGCCTTTGCACGGGTCATGTCATGCCATGTCTTTGTTATCCAATTACACGTAAAAGCATCCACCTTTTATATGTTAACTTTTACATCATTAATTATCAGACTCTAGGCCTGTATAACAACATTTTTTTTAAAAAAACGCTTCTATCAAACTGTTGTACTTTTGAATAAATGCACGTGCTGTACAGAAACTCCACTTAAGCAATAAGTAAGATTTGTTGCTTTCCGACACGAGAAACAAACATACGCCATAACTTTGCGCCTTCACTCTCTCTCCCTCTCGCCGTTTTGACACATGCTTTGCGTTTTCTCGGTTCATATTTTAAAAAGGCCACGGTGCATGACTGACCTTCATCTCCGTGCAACCTAAAGGGATCAACGTGCATGTAAACATCAAACGGTGCTCGTGCACAGCCGTGCAATTAAGGCAATATTGTTGAAAACCCCTCTGCTGACATTAAACACCGAAGGGGCCAAATTGTACACAAAGTGTGGCTCAGTATTTGTTGCAGCACGCCTTGCTCTGCAGGCCTCAGACTGTGGGGGGAACATACTTTGCCTAGTGTTTTGCGTAGTTGGCCCACCTTTTCAGGATGGCAAAAAAAAATCTCTGAAATGACAGAATACAGCGCGTGCTATACCCTCAGCAGACAGGTCTTTTACGGAAGCGTAGATTAAAGCCTTTGTGGACACATCTCTTTTAACATGATGGATTATAACTCACTGGGGGTCTAAGTTTTGTCATTTTTAAAACAAATGTACCTCCTCATCGCCGCTCGTGCCCCCACCTGCTCACCCTGCTTAGCTCCCAGGCCACTAATGCGTCAAGATAATGTTTACCGTGGGGGAACGTGCTCAACTTGTTTCCATTGAGGTTTCTCCGGTGGCAGAAATAACAAAAGGTCAGTGATGAGGGATCAAAGGTCTCCGCAAACTGCTCCATCTCAAGCTTTTTGACACAGAGCGGCCACCTTCCACCCTTTTGTCCGGTTTATTATAGACGCTGCGGGCGCAGCACCGAGTTCATCTGATTAATGACATCATACAATGAGTGTAAAAATATGGACGTTTATCGCTGTTAGAAATACTGGAAAAAAAATAGTAACTAAATCAACTGATTGAAAGTAGGGTTTAGGTTACCATGCAGTCAAAACAATATGCGATAATTATGCCAAATAAAACTATAATGATAATAATAAGAATAATACAAATAATAATAATAATGTGACGGGTCTAGCACTGCTTGTTTGTAATAATGATTTCCAGACTGCACGGCTGTCACATGCCTGTTGAGCTCGCGAGCCCAGACTCGTCCATGTCGAATTGAATTGTTCAAACCGGCCGTGAAGGCAACGCATCACTTGTCAGACAAATTGTGTAACGATGGACTCAGAGCTCCGGCTGCAGCTCTCTGCAGGAGACAGAACACGCTGACTTATGGCCTCATCTCACACTGATCTGACATGTCTGTACAGATTGTGCAGAGTGACAGCATGCCTTTACATCATAATCTGCAGCAGACATTAAGCAATACATGCGCGTTTAGATGCAGACTTAACCGGCCTGGCAGAACAGGAAAACCCCTGAATATGTCTTTTAGTGCTTGATTTAAACTGCAGGATGTGATTTGAATGTTCCTGATTCACAGCACAGTTCGTTGAGTGTGTTATAATATTTCACAGCATGCTGTGCGTCCACTGCCTTCACGGCTTATGCGCAAAAATGTGCAAGCATAACTTTCGTCACATGGCCTCTATGCCCCGCGTAACTATAATTTAATGGTTGAGGAACATTTTGTAAATAATCATAGTCAACACTTGTGCTTCCTGCAGCTTGGGCCTCCACTACATGATTTAAATTAGACTGTTCTCCCCCCCCCCAAAAAAAATATTATTTTATCATCTTTTATTCAAGTCTTATTGCATTTCACTCAAACTGTTCCAACTATCTGACTTTATAACTCTGGTTGTATTTAGTGAACCGTTTGGAGATGCACAAAAGATCGGCTTATATTGTGGATATAATACTTATTTTTATTATTCAGAAATTTGTTTTTTATCTGGTATTAATTGTGTTCCTTCTCTCTGGTTTGCAGGTTGGTTCGTGTATTTACCTTCTGAGGATTATACTCAGCAAACAGCTGCATGCTGAAACTGGCCGTGTACCTGTTTATATCACAGCTTAGTTTCATGTGAAAGTGTTTGTTTTTCTCATAATTGATCTCACAGGCAGAGCAGCTCCTCATTGTCTGGAGGATGGAAGAAACATGGAGGAGTAAATACATGTTTGTGCTTCTGCCTTGTTCTACTTTAAAGTTGCTGTTGGTCCCAAAAGAGGAAGATTTTTTTACAGGATGTATACAGATGTATACAACAGGAGAACGTGCATGAAATCATCAGGTAAATATGTGCAAAAACATCAGGTAAATATGCAACATGTGCGAAAATAAAGTGTAAAAAGAGAGTAGCATGCATTTCTTTCTCTTAAATGAATATCCACACCTTTTTCCAAATAAAGAGTCATGTTGAGGCATTTTACATAACACAGTTTGATCTTAACGCCAAATGTCTTCATATAAATCAGACAGCAATTCCTTTTTTTCTTTCTGCCAAAAAGTTCCAAACAACTTTGTTTACATACAAATCACAGAGCCTCTCCCACCGCAGCTATCTCCATCAGGTGTGAGCAAAACAACACAGACGACTTTGATTTTTAATTTCCAAATCTTCAACAAGTGAAGACATGAGCATCTTTTGTATTCTCTCACAATCAGAGGGATGCAGAGCAGCTTTGGAAATTAAAACAAATGACCTGTCAGCATTTTCTTTTTTTAAGGCTGCATGGGGCTTATTACATCAAATCAAAGAGCTGCGGCTTGTTCAAGATTTTCATTCAAACTGATTTAAAATATATATATATATATATATATATTTAAGGGCATAGTGTCTTTAATTCAACACTTCGACACTATTACACCTCTGGAGATGATGATACCGCTTCAAATGAAAAAGTGAAAAAAACAAAGGATCCGTTTATAATCAATCGTCAGTTGTAGCTATCTTCCTTAAATATATGCAAATATCAAACTATAAAAAACGACGTCTCATCACCTACATCCTGTTTTCAAACTAAAATAATTTAACCCCTACACGAATGGAATCGAAATATATATTTTTGAAACATTGTAAAGAAGGGTTTCATATATAAGGTGCATCATGTATGTGAAAATATAAAAACACAAATATATAAAAAGCAACAACAATACAAGCCTTACAAAGCAAGCATCAAATACATGAAAAAAGACAATAAAATACGAGCAAAACAATCGAATTGAATAAAGAATATATACACAGTGTGAGTGGTATCTAAGTGAAAGAGCTGCACAGGTTTGGAAGGAACGTTTCAAATAAACATTGAGGGAAACGTAGAACAAAGAAATGTAAATGTCGTTTAAGATCGTACAAAGTCAAATGTTTACTTTCAGATACAGCAAAAATGTAAGCAAATTATCATTTTGATATAGTCAGATATAGATTTAGTTGAATATAGGCACATTTCATTTATAAGCAACATACTATTAATATATCCTCAAATATAATTTTGCAGGTTTAGTCACATGTATTGTCTAACATAGCTGTTCATGTCGCTTAAAAAAATACGCAAATAAATTTACATATCAAATATAGTTTTATTTGTGTAATAAGGGTAATGTCATTCATCGTCAAATGTAGTTATATGTGTATTCAAATAAAGTCATACTTGCTTTTATATTTATTTATATATGAGTCACAATCACAACTTCAAACCGCCCTGATAATATTTTTAGATTTATTGTTATGACTCGGATTTCCATTCAGCACCTGTCACCTTCATTTATTCTCTGTAAGTGATGATGTTGTGCAGGACTCCTCCATTAGTCCTCCACCATCTAAAGGTGTCACCACACACTCCGATAGGACTGCGACTTCTGAGCTCCAGCTCATTAATATTCTTCTTTTTTCCCCTCGAAAAACTTGGGGCTAACTTAACAGATCAGATCTACACTTTCCGGTTGATGAGAGAGACAGACAAAACATGACAGAAATGCAAACCCATAAAAGGCTTTGTTTAAGTTCAGGAGATGAAGAAATGTACACAGGTGAGAAGTATTCACATCGCAGACCTGCAGAATTCCCTCCACAAATGCGCAAAAAGTAGACATAACTAGTCAAACTAATCAGTTCATAACTGCATAAGTTAAAACGATAAAACTTGAACCTCGGAAAAAAAAGATTACTACGACTCTCAACAAAAATGTTTCTTAGTTAAAACTATGACATGTAACACTTTGGATGCAGGGAAAGATTATACAAAAAAATCTAAAAACAAAAAAAGCGGGGAATTGAGCTGTAGTCAATTTGATTTAGAAAAAAACGAGAGTCACATCCTTATTATTATTATTACTATAATAATAATTATTATTATTATTAATGTGCAGCAGCTATCATTACATGGCGCACAGCAGCGCAGATGCAGAGATTTGTTTGAATCATAATCACATCCATGTGCGTTAAATGTCTTGCATCGTGACATCATCAGCTACATGACTGTACGTGTGTATCAGTGCCGGGGCGCAACTGTAACTCTTCTTCTACAACTAGGAACGATAACACGCTCTGACAGTAATCCGTCAAACGAGTCCTCTTTGTGGTCCGAAACAAAAAAAAACTAAAAAAAAACTAAAGAGTGCTGAACAGGTTTCATATTATCTGCGATACACGGATGAGGAAGAGCCCAAGCAGAAAAGCAGGAGAGAATTGGTGATGGAGAGGGAGAAAAGCTCCCAGTTCCAGTTTAACTATTCCCAGTGAGCTCCTGCGGGAAATCAAAATCCCCTCTAATGGTTTGTTCTGGGGATGGTGGAGTGATTTCATGTTTCACAGAGAGACGGAGGCCTGTCATCTCATACTCACTGTCACCCAAACTGACTGACATCTGCAATTGCAAACACACATACCCGGAGATAATGTGTGTATAGCCTATATATGTGTGTGTGTGTGCTGCATTTAGAAACGAGGCCCAGATACTTGTTCCTTGAAAGCACCACCATCCCGGGTTATCAAAGCAGCTGTTTAATCCAAATCAGATAAAATAACACGGCGTTTCTGTGCTGCTTTTTGGGTGAAATGCATCTTTAGACTATCACACACGGATGCCTCTAACCTCTGCTGGCCAAAAGTCAGTGACACCATTAAAGTCTTTTTGCAGGTTAGCACTTATCCCAGGTTAAAATGGCCTGGTAACTTTAGTGCGGCCTTAATGAGGACGAACGCGGGTTAACGACGTATGTAGCCGTGTTTCAGAGGCCAGGCCCGGGTTTGAGCGGAGAGGGACACAAAGCAACAATATTTACGACACTTTTACGCATTCATCACTTTGACATCTGTTCGTCTGGCACCTGGCACACATTAGTATTACATATTTCATTCCGTCCTAATTTGGAGCGCTCTTTGTCCCGGACCAAGGACACTTAAAAGTAGAGTTGTACCTTTCAGAGCGCCTTTTTTTTTTACGCGGCGTTTCCTTTGTGCAGAGAAGTGCAAATGGGCTGTTGATGCAGACCACACCGCTGAGGAGCCGTTGAGTCATACCTGGACTGCACTCATATTGAATTTCCTCATCCATTTAGATCCCCGCACAAAGCGCGCGCACACATTCCTGCAATTAGTCAGATTTAGGCGCACGAGCGTCAGATAGCTACACAATGTTATTAGATTACCGCGTGCACAGAGTTCAATATCACCATAAACAAACAACACTGAACACGCGCTCTGATATTTGTGTTATTTGATTAGCCGACGTGGAGCCTGCACGGAAAATAAACCAGTACTAGTTAAGATTTATAGAAGTTAAAATAACGTTTCATCGTTTTCTTTCATCCATTGCAGCTCGCGTGTTTTGCAGTATTTCTCGAGCAGGCCTTCTAAATCCGACCGGCATGCTTCGCGGTGACTCTCCCGGCATGCATATGGCTCGAGGTGAGGTTGAAGCATTTCATCACCAACTTTAAAGACAAGTCTCACGTTGGCGGAATCTGAAGCAGCAGATTTTGGCAGCTGGCTCAGGTTCAATGAGGTGAGTGCTTGTAAAGAAAGGGGGGGGGGGGGGGCGTTCAGTACTTGTTGAACGATATATTAACCTGAAATCAGATATTTCTTATAAAAGCTATCCATTGTTCTCTTTTAGTTGTAGCTAATATAACAGAAACAGTTTAGATTGTCTTCAGTCTCTGTCCCTGTTGCTCGTTCTGTCCTCAGAGGGTCACTGAGCTGCTCTGGAAGAACGCAAAGCTGTTTGTTACAAGATACAGTGGCGCCATCTGGTGGACATTTAGTACGAATACGTTGCAGAACTTGGTATTTTCCTAGAGGTATGTAACAAAGTACTTGCCCTCAGTTACAAATATGACCTACTTTTACTCAAATATTGACATTTCATAATAATACAATTTAACAACTTCTTATTTCACTTCGTTCCTCCAGTATTCTCACTTCCAAACATCTGAGTAGGAACTCACGAAATTCGTAGGCAAGTTATAAATTAATACAATAACTTTTGGAAATTGAATGACATTTAATATGCAGCTATTCTGACTGTTTTGATTATTTCTAAGTGAACACATTTGTTGACATTTGTGAACACATGGTTTTTTTCTTTTGCTTTAAAAAAAGTTTTAATCCTTAGAAGATGTTTGGACATCTTGAATGAAGCATAATACAGAAGTTTCTTTTAGCTCTTAGCATTTTTTGATGGACATTTCTTGTGGTTTCCTGTTAATCTACAGAAACAAAATCTATTAATAAAAAAATCAGCTGGAGTATTAGCACCTCCTGCTTTCACATAAATACACGAGTAATCATCTTTTTTTTTTTAGTTTTTAGATTTAATTGAACAATTTTGTGTGTTTATTTCATTTTATTTGTTCCAATAGTTATAATGAGACATGCTATACACACATAGGCCTGAATGCACAAACAGGACTTAGAGTGAGGGGGCTGCACAGGGTTTGGCACCTCATGCAGTTGGGGAGCCTATGGAACTATGGAAGCAACCAGTCCAATTCCTTATTGTTCAGTTCAGTTCCCAGTTCACTAGGACTTGAACTGGTGACCCTCCGGTTCCCAACCCAAGTCCCTACAGACGGAGCTAAAGCAGTCCCAACAAACCACCCGCCTATAGAAGAGTACCAAGGATTTCTGTCAAGTGAGAAATGTATTTTTGATACTGTAGTCAAATTTTCCTGTGAAGAACTTTACATTTGTGTAGATCTAGGCGACCCTGTGGACAATGCACTCCTTCCAAATGATTTGTAGGCGGGTCCCCACGAAGAGTCGGTCAGTTTGAATGTGTTTCCTGCAGAGGGCAACCAAGTACCACACAAGGCCTACAAGTCAGAGGTAACAGGGACAGTTCAGAGTCCTCAGCTGTATTTTGTGTTTAGAAGCTATATATGTTTTGTTTTCTGTTGTTGAGTCAAAAAACCGTTATTACATTTCTTGCCTCACTGATCAAAATGAGTGAGGAACCACTAATTTGATAAACGACAATTCATCAAATCTCCAAGCAACGTTATGGCATAAATTCTTGTGGAGGTGAGAGAAATAAATGTTAAAGAAAAAAACGTCCTACTCTCCTCAAGATAATAAACTCTGCACATTAAGGATGATTCAGCACAATTTTAAACAAACATGAGTTTAGTTTAAGATCATTACATGTTTAATGAGAGTAAAATATGTTTTTGCAGTCTTTTCTGTCCAACATTGTTGAATAAAAAAACTCACTGAAGGAAGTCATCAGCAGCTGCAGATCTTCTACATCCGGTTCTTATGTAAGTAAAGAAATGATTCCCTACCTCAAAGCGTTTTAATGATAAAAACATGATGTCGTGTTTTATACAGATAGAGGGTTTGCTGAAGTTGTGTCTGATCAAGACTGGAACTCAAATTTTCCATTATTAATATTTTGTATCTAAACAATACTGATTGTTTTAAGCTTATATACTGCTGTCTTTACATGTGTTTCCTTTATACATGTGACTGCATTCTAAATATATGATAATCAAGCACCAGTCCTGAATTAATGTCTCACAGCTTTGTTTCCCTTTTCATAGATGTGTTTGTAAAGGCACCAACTTGACGCCTACATTACCCACAATGCAAATTGTATCCACACGGCTGGCATATGGCAGGTGTGCAAACAACTCAAAAGTAAGCAGTGTTTCATTAATCTTGATATCAAGTCGCTTTCTGAATGTGACATTGAATTGCGCTTCAGTGAAGTTTTAAAGTTAGATTCAGTTTGTAATTTTGTACGACTGTGTACGTTCAGTCTGCTGCATTTCACAGGCAAATGTTTCACATTCAAGTCCCTACAGCTGTTTGATAAATTAAGTAGTAACTATCACTTTGAAAGCTCAAATTTATAATAACATACATTTTAATGTTAGTGTAAATATTGAAATTCACAAACTACACAGCACATAGGCCTACAGTACAAAGTGATGTAAGTTTTGTTCCCCTGTTTAAAGATAGTCAGAAGCTTTCTCCTAACAAAATAAAATATAGACTCATACAAAAGTGCCACTCCATCATCACTTCCAAATGTGTGTGGTGGTGACTGTTTCTTCAGAGACCCGGCCCTCTGTCTGGATTTTGATGTGTTGTTTTGTTTGACCCGGGGCGTTTCTGGGTAGGGAATTGGTTTCGCCCAGCCAATGACAGCACACAGGTAAGTTTAGGAGTTGATACAATTCAGCGATTGGACGGACGTAGTGGAAATTGAATTAAAATAGAATCATAGTGAGGTGAAACGCTGAGCGGATAAAGCTTGTTTCAAAACTAGGGTGAACGTTGTGTTGGCCTTTAACCCGCAGATGCAGCGTTAACCTGCTTTCTGTTGGACAAGCAGGTGCCAAACACCGGCGGTTAAATGTCTTTACAAGCTGCAACGAACAATGCTACTGACTCCACCCTTTAATAATTTCACACATTAATGAATCGATCGATACTTTTTAGTGAAGTTCAGGTACAGGATCTGAGATCTTTCTGTGATTCATCATGGTACATTCACAGAACTCGGTTGGAACATTTGTTGTTCAAGTCTATTCATGTTTCTTAATTTTCTCTCTTCAATTAAAACATTTTAAATGTGTTATATTTAAGATTAAAAAATACATGGAGTTCAGGGACAGGTGCATGGATACTCATAAGCCCATGGCTGTTTGCTGTTTTGTTGAATTTATCCATGGTGATGCATCATTTTGCCAATGTTGGCTGTTGTGGCAGCAACTTAAGAACCTATTGGTGGACACCAGCAGTGAAGGAGTTTTTTTTTTGGGCTTGGTTAGCTCAGGAGTCCATGGAAGCAGCAGACAGGAACAGGCTGGCTAGGAAGGCCATGGCTTCAGTGGGCGGGGTAGCAAAATTTGGATGGAGGAGTTTAGGTGGCTATGAAGAAGTACTTTCAGCTGGCCTCAAAGAAGTCATGGAAAACCGTCAGACAAGTCAAGAGGGGAATGAGGGCTTGGCTCCGGCTGTTTTCAGCAGCGGTAGAGACCTGATGATCCAAACTTGGGTTGTTGTCAGTCGGTGGAACTTCTGAACCACCACACACAGAGGTCCTCTGATGAGGAGGCAGAGTTTAAGATCCAACCATGCCTCCTTAAATTTTCATGGAAGTAGGGGACAGTGAGAAATTGCAGACTGTTCCCCTTTTCAAAAATGGGGGCTGGAGGATGTGCTCCAACTATTGGGGTATCCCATCACTCAGCCTGGAGGGAACATTTGTGTCGGAGTGCTGGAAAAGAGGCTCCAGTCGATTGTCAGAATTCGGATACAAGACAATGAAAAATACGCCCTGGCAGTTGAACAGTGTACCAACTCTGAAGCCTTGCGGGGCTTCAGGGGGGAGCATGGTAGCTTTCTTTTACTGTCTATATGTGTTTTGTGGACTCAGAGAAAGCCTTTGATTGTATACAGAAATACAGAATCAGAAAAATCAACATCATAGCTGAGCTTCTGGCTTTTTTAAAAACTATGGCCGTGTTTGCCTAGACTCTCCAAAGTCCTATTTAAGAGAACATATGTGTTAGCTTTTAGTACCGTGAGTTATGTTGTTTTAAGTGCTTTTGCTCTTAATCAGTACTTGTGCTCAAGTAAAGTTCAACTAAACATCCTTTTCATTGATATTGAGTTCCAAATGGGAGAAATCCAATTTGTAAATACCCTATTGTGTCTGAAAGAACCAAACAAACAAACCTGACTTCACACACAGCTGCCTCGAGATCGAGCAGCCTCACAAGAGCACATTTTACTGCAGAGAGAGAGACGGACAGAGAGAGAGAGAGACAGAGAGAGAGACTAAGAGAGAGACAGAGAGAGAGACGGAGAGAGAGCGACTAAGAGAGAGAGAGAGAGAGAGAGAGAGATGTAGCTGCCAAGTCTTTATTCTCAGCAGCCCCTCTTCCACATGCTAATGGTACGTACAGGACAGGAGAAGGGAGAGGACACCAGCAGCAGGTGCAGCTGCTGGAGCATCACGCTGCTCTGAGGAGAAACAGAGGAGGTATTGTGGGTAATAGATACTCAGTCATTCTGAGATCAGAAAACGACAAGATTACGATGTGATCCCAAACACACAGAGCTTAGGACTGGACTACAAAAGTAACAAGTGACAAAGTGCAGCCATTGTGCATGAGGTCAAGTGATGAAGATATTCACAGTTCACATCTTCACAGCTGGACTGTTGTAATTATAGATTTTTTGATGTCAGTTCTATTGGTTGAAAATGGCAAACAACATTTTCTTTCACTTTATTGGACTTTTGGTAGTTTCCTTATCTGAAGTGTCTGTTTTCTGCACTATCCAACAAAGTGTGTAGGCCAAAAAAAAAAACAAATTTGAAAAGAAATCTAATATGATGTGTATTCGTCTGAAATGTGCTATACTGCAACATTTATATGTAGTTTGATGATTTCATGTGTGGATTCATGGGAGTTCTTAGTTATATCGTCAAACCACAACTGCTGATGAAAGTCTTTCTGACATTACTCAAGCAGAAAACAAGTTTCCAGCTGGTGTATTGTCTGAACTTTCAGCCATGTTTGTTCAGGTGAAGTAAAAAAAAACAAAAAAAAAACAAGCTTTTCAGACTCGAGTATTGTTAAAGAAGTGTGATGCTTAAAAATGTATTTCCAATCATACATTTATATTTTTAAAATGCGTATTTAAATACGCAAACACAACAAGACTCCATTACATTCAAAAATAAAACAAACAACTGAATAACTCCAAAAATAAACACAACAAACAAACAAAAAATGAAAGGATTGGATTGTCGGATTTTCCAAGGTCCAAGGTCTTCATTAGACCCAAGAAGGTACATTTATAGTCTAGACTACTTCACAGTTCAAGGCACGTCCGGGCAAAATACATGAAAAACAAACATCATCGATTAAATAAAGTCATGATACAGTGAAAACACTCCTAGTTAAAGTGCATTATGTTGTCCTAGCTTTGTAAAGTTTTGCTTCAGCTGCAGCTACTAAAGTGTTTCTGAAGCGTTTTGTTCTCCCTTTAGAAGAAACAAAGCAACAGCCAGAGCAAAGAAGCTCGTCATGGAGAATAGAGCTCATCTTACACTGCAGATGTGAAGAATGAAGATCAGACGGGTTAGGTTGTTCATGGCTCACATAAGCTTGCTGGCCCACTATACAATTTGGTTAAGAGCATTTTTGGGTTTTAAAGATAGGTAACCAAACCATGGGATGAACAAGGGGAGAAGACTGCACAGATTAAATATAGAATACATGTATCAGGGTTTTATTGATGTGAAAACAGGACACTATTCTGAGACCAAACAGATGTTCATGTGTCATCTTAAAAAGTGCTTCATAGTGTTTCTCAAAGGTCAGTTTGTCAATAATTGTGCCAATCATCTAAAGTCCTAAAATACCACTTATACTATTCCAAAGACCAATTCTCTCTCTTCTGTTGCTTTTTTTTTTAATCTATGATAATTTGTCAGACTTTATGATCTTGACATTAACAGAATGTATGCACATTTGGATATGTTTGGTTATTTAGACGACTTCTTCAGTAAACATACCTTTCTGTGTGAGATTCCTAAAACAAGAGGATTTACAGCCTGAAAATAACCTTTGTTGAATTATATTTTTTGTCTGTTTTTTAAGGTTGCTAAATAACATTTTGTAAATCATTTAATGGTGTGAATATGCTCTCAATAATAATCCACAGTGATGTCACAAAATCATCACTTCTTGTGTCTTAAACTCAGATTGAAAGTGAGCTCAGAGAGGGTTTACCAAACTTCAAACTTCCATCTGAAATAAACATATTGCAGTAAATTGTGATTTAATAATAATGGTTTTTTTTTAAATATCATTTAACCTTGGAGTGGACCATCATTGTGTTAGATTGCAGGTTTTCGTTCAATCAGTAGCTCAGGGATGAGATCCGTCGAGCTACTGGTTTCAGATCCTTGTGAGAAACAGGAAGGGATTGGGAATGAAGAGCTGGACAGCAGAGTAAATATTTGGCCGTGGAGAGCTCTTGGGGGCTCCAGAGGATCCTCTCCGGCTGAAGCCTGTAGGGTGTTAAATAGATTAAGTGTCCTCTGGCTCATTGTGGACAGAGAAATTCCCGCTCTTTGGACATGACTTCTCTTTGCCTTTGCGTGTTTTTGCTCTCCAGTGGAGTGGCCTCTGCAAACTATCCACTCCAGCAAACCTGCACTACTGTAATCCTCTGCTGTTTGTGCACCGCTGAGAGGCTCGTGGGCACACAGACACGATGTTCAAAGAGGAAGTCTGTGCTGTAAAACTTTGGTGACTGCAAATGTATTCGTTAGTGTTTGATATCCAAGAAGAAAAGCTAGTGCGTAACGTGCGTAAAACGGTTTTTACATTGGTTGAAAGTGGGAAATAAAGGCTGATTTTTTTGGAGTATGTTTGTGCTACTACAACAGGTCAGTGATTTGTTGAACTCTGTGAATCTAAATGGACTTTAATTCATCCTGAATCACAGATGTAATATTGCCTAGGACTATAGAGTTGGCGGCAGTAGACGGAGCAGTAGATAGTGTCCCAGATCCCATTCAGCTCCATTGAAAACCATGACAACACGGAACAAGCTCGGATTTATCCTGCAAACTTAAAGCACATTGTGCCTGGGCGTCAATCAGGCATTATTGCGGGACTGAACAAATGCAAAATCTTGACTGGAACAAATGCTTCCAACGGGTCTCGGACGCGGGGCTACATTTTCCCCTTTTGTTCCCCTCCTCTGGTTGGCATGTATTTGTGTTCGCTGTCGTCCGACCACCCAGGACGCAGGGGAGGAAAGTTCTGCAGCAGCACTCTGCGCCCGGCCTCATGCACCGCGCTGAAGTGGATGAGGGCTGGTATCAATATCAAATAACCCCCACAGAAGGCTGGATTCACGCTTTGCATTTAATGCGTTTTATATGAGAGGAGACACAAACAGACATCAGCCTGTAGGCGTTAGATTTAACACCACTGAATATCCAGACATGTGAAAATAAATGGGTAAAAATACATGCATAGTATATTCCAAGCCCCTTTATCTTCTGTGCGTAAAGCATGGTGAACGATCAATAATTAATCTTAACTACCAATCAATAATATCCTGTCAGTAGTCATTAGTCACTGCTACGATTTGTCAGAGGCTGAACAGAGCTGAGTGTTTTGAGGAACAAGTATTTATTACGCAAACAAGTATTTACACGTACAATAATCACATAAGAACAATTCAAGCCCTTTTTTTTAACATTCATGCTCATCTTGTTATTAAAGAAATCCACAATGTGCAAGAATTTCAGAATTACATTTGTAATTCCTCAATAGATTTGTGTCAGTACAACTTTGTCTATCAATAATCTCACGTGTATCCATCTGATTTTTTAGTAGGCCTACTTGTATTATCGGTGCTCACAGGAGGAGTTAACGTTTTCGGCATACGCATTAAAAAAAAAAAGGATGATCTCTGATAAATACTATAACGTTTGTAAGAATTAATTTTAAACTCTTAAATTTGGCGTTTAACATTTTTTAACTTGTCTTGAAGTCAAATATCCTCAAATCACCCGGAAAACTCCAAAATAAAGATTTGATCTTTCGCTTCCTGACATATAGTCATTTTTATAATCTGTTATAAAAAAATGAAATAAAAAAAATGATTTCCTTTATGACAGATTCGTGCAGTAAAATATCATAAATATTTATATCAGAGAAGTCAAAGAAGGACTTTCCTGTTGCACATTCCTTAAAGACGTCAAAGGAGGAAATGCTGAATGTGAGTCCTCAGCATCCATAAACGTCAAAACTTCTCACGCCTGCAATTAATGTGCCTCTAATGGACGTATTAGTTAAACAAACTCACTGTGGCATCACGCTAATTGCTCACTTTGTATGCAAATGTGTGACACGTTGTTTGGGCTCGAGGAGGAGGAGGAGGAGGAAGGGGGGGTGGGGGGGTGGTGGAGGGGGTGATGATGATGGGACGGGCTCTGTTGTCAGTTGCCACCCAAGACGTGATTCAGCTCCAACAATCACCATTATCTGTTCCCGGTCTGACGATACGGGACGAATCTGTAATGATGACGAGTGTTTCCTTCACTCTTTGTTGACGCTCAGAGGGTCTCTCTCTCTCTCTCTCTCTCTCTCCTCACCTACCATCATTGGGTGACAGCACTCCATCCTTTCAGGTGCTCAGCGGAGGAGGAGGCTTTATAAGCGCAGCAGCGTTGTGTTTGGAGTGCTGTTTGTGTAAACACTGAGCGCACACATCACTGTTTGGACTGCGCGTAAAGTGGATGTTTTTCCTCCTCTTTGGATAGATTTACTTTGAGAGTTTACTTGTTTTGTTTCTGCTTCACGCAAAACAAACCCGGATTTTACGCACGTGGATCGCGATGGCCGCACCGACCAAGTTCAGCTTTTCCGTCCGGAGCATCCTGGACCTGCCGGAGCTGGAGATGGAGGCAGCGCCGCGGTCCTCCCCGGTCTACACCTCCTCCTCCTCGTGCTCCGCCAGCTCTCCCTACACCTCCTGGATGGACTGCTGCGACCGGAGCCCTTGCATGTGTGAGTATACATGATGATTTGTTAAATGCAATGTGATGAAGCTATCGCCAATCACTCTGCTATAAAGACTTTCGTTATATAGATTTCGGAGCTTTATTATAAAATTCTGTCAACTTTTTTAAACCTTTATCTTAACAGGAATATTCCCTTTGAAACACGTTTTTTTCCCTAGAAGGGATCCTGACTGAGACAGCAGCATAAAGAAGTTTCAGATGAAAAATGAGAATTACGCAGATACGAATTATCCAACTAATTAACAAAGACAAATAGATGAAGCTATTGTATTTAACTTTTGGAAGCTTTATTTAGAAATGATAGCTGTAAACACAGACAGATACAGAGAGAGACGTCGATATTAGATAGATATAAACATATAGATGGACAGAAATAACATAACATCCTTTCTTTGAAAGAAGGGAAGACAGACAAAATAACTCGCACCTATCAGATTATTTCTATATGAATTTCTCCTAACCTCCATCTTTTTTTTCTGCAGCATCAGATGAAGGCAGTCTCGAGGCCTCTCCGGATTCCACCAAGCCCGAAGACTCGTCCCCGGACTCGGACCAGGACAAGAGTAAGAAGAGCAAGAAGCGTCGGGTCCTGTTCTCCAAGGCGCAGACTCTGGAGCTGGAACGGCGCTTTCGGCAGCAGCGTTACCTGTCCGGCCCGGAAAGGGAGCAGCTGGCCCGGCTCCTCGGCCTGACCCCGACACAGATCAAGATCTGGTTCCAGAACCACCGCTACAAGATGAAGAGAGGCCGGGCCGAGGACCTGGAAATCCCGCAGCCTCCTCCGCTGCTGCGCCGGGTCGTGGTTCCGATCCTGGTTCGAGATGGGAAACCTTTTCCCACCTGCTTACTGGACACTGAGAAACCCGGCTGTTTAGCTCCTTCACACGCGGTTCATTTCCCCTTAGCCTACCCGCATCTGCAGCACCCGAACCCCGTCCATCTGCCTCCCCGGTACCAGCAGCACTTTCCCTCCGCCTCAGCCCCCAGACTCGCCTGGAGAGACCTTTGGAGCGACTCGGTCCACTTTAATTCCTACAAGTGAAGGCCTCGAGTCCATGCACAAACTCACTTAGATTGACATCAAATGTTTTCTGGATGTTTCAGCAACATAAACATTTAGATTTTTATAAAACGAAGGATATTTTGCACATTTTATTTTTTGAAATATTTTTGCTGTGTTTGAGACTGATTTTGCAGATGCTGATTATATTGTTGGGCTAACTTGTGTAGCCTGTCGATGTTTAATTATCTATTGAGATAATGTATTTTTGAACATAATATTTGTATTAAAAAATATTTTGTGAAAGAGTTACAGTAGAATTTAGGCTGAGATAGAAGAGGTAGCAGCAAAGCCTGAATGTTTGAAGGATGAATATTGTTATTTGTTGTCTTTACAGAGACTTTCTTTGAAGGTTTTAACTGTTTAAAAATGTTTCTTTTTGTGAACATAATTATTAATAAAAGGTTTCTCATATTTTGGATGATACATTTGATTGTGTAATTTGCTTATTTTGTCAACTTAAGCTCCAGAAGAGGAATTATCTGCATCCGTTCCTGCAAAACAAACAAAAAGATCCTCAAACACATGTTGAAGAGGTGTCTCTGCAGGTTTTTCTTACGTCTTAAAAAAAAAAAAAGTATAAACGTTATTTTAATGCACATAGGCTTTAATTATTCTTAGTCGTTTCAAAGACACAATTTGTCCTCTGAAATATATCTAATTAGTAGAATCTGAAATATGTAGCAGGTCGAGACAGAGGCCTCGAGGCTTTTCTGATGTTAAAAAACTAATTATGCACCGAAAAGCTGAGCAAACATCTCCTCTGAAAGGCCTGGATTTGGTTAAGCATGAGAATAGCCAGTAAACATTACAGCCTCTCTCACTATGGCACCCTGTGGTTGTCTGGGCTGCTTTCGCTTTTATTCAGTTGACTTTTGTCATTCTGAAGAAACAGGAACAAAACTACACTCCAGCTTTGTTTGAAATCATGGTTTGTGTACTGTAGATTATAATCATTTGTAAGGTTGCAACGAGCAGAATTTAGAGCTCTTATCTGAAACATTTTACAGGATAACCGAACAGGTTCAGTTAGGAAGGATGATGCTCTCAATAGCCAGCAATGTGTCAGAATAACAAGTGCTTATATTGATGATCTTTGGCATGAAAGAACAGATTTCACAGTGTAATTGAGCTTTTAAAAAGATTAAAGTAAAAGGGATAGATATTCTGAAGTTGATCTAATCCCATTATTCCCATAGTATGCGTATATTTCCCTAATTTCCTTCCTCATTTAACTATCATAAAAATGTGCTTCAGTGTTAAAAATCATGTCAGTATTTCATCAGTGCCGAGAGGGGGTCCTCTGCTTCCACGCCCCCTGTAATGTTGTTTGCTCGTCCTGTGACCCTGCAGCCCATCGTCCCTGTCACCTGGCCCTTTGTCCCCCGCGCCGGGGCCACCTTGTATCACATATGGAGGGGACTGTCCGGACCCCTCAGCTCGCTGCATCTCCCCTTAAACACCCTTTTTGTCTGCATGTCTCCCCCTGAATGCACCATTGTCCTGCATCCAAAAGGGGACCGAGACAAAATCTTTAGTGTTTCAATTCCCGTGATGTTTAATCAGCCCCTGCGACAAATTTATGAGCTTTAACTGCACAATGGTGTTTTAGAGCATCTTGGGGTTTAAGGGTGACAAAGACAGGCTTTTAGAGGTTGCCATTGGTTTTTTAAGTTGCTCACAGGAATTGTCTGAAAAGGATGGGCTGGTATTAGCCGGCCCATCCTTTAGTTTTACTCACTGCATGGTCTCCCTGGGCCCCGGGGCCCCTGTTAGGAGAGTTATAAGGTCCATAAACCAGGCCACAGGAGGAGTTTGGTTTACTTGTCACAAGTAACATTTCATATGATCTCTTGTTTCAAACACTTGATTTTCAAAAATTATCCTTTCACTTTTTTTACTTTTTTCTATTTTTTTCTATTTAGAAACATTATACATTATTTGTCTAAAATATTAAAGTAATAGGCGATAGATTGACTAATTATCATAGTGTGTGTTTTAATAAACTGGCCACTTGAGCATTTGTCCATTTTTAAAGTTCAGTTTCTGCCTGTTCAAAGTCTTTTGGAAAACAGAAAATAAGAAGTTAAAACTTTTCTTTTGCATATAAACACTTGATGCAGAATACTTGAAAAAGGTTATCTAAATCAAAGAGAAATGTTTAATTATAATTATTTTAGTTCAATGTTTGTTGAACTATTGCATCTGCATTACTTTCTTTTGTTTGTTGATGCAAAACTCTGAGCACATACATACTGTTGGCTTTTTGTTGACTTGTTATGATGAGGTGGGACTAAGGTGTGATTTATTGTTTATCTTTGAGACCTGAACGTGTGTGGATCCAATTTATATTAACAAATGCAACCAAAAAGCCACACTTCCCTACAATACTAAAAAACCTGAAATCCTCTCACCACCTTTAGCTTTACCAGATATATTCTGATTTTTAGAAATTCTCTCTCATCACAATCTTTGGTCCCCTTGGCCTCTTTGTGATTGTAGACTGAAGTTCTGGTTAATTCCTCTTCTTTTGTTTCAGATATGTTGACTTTAATGGCTCAGAATAATACCTTATTGATGACATAATATGAAGGTTTGGATTTCTGTGGCAGCTCAGTGATGCTGAGGCTGACGATGGATTAGTGTGTGACGGAGCAATCAAAGCACATTGAGTCAAAATGACAGATTTTTGACACGGAAAGTAACTGTTGTTTGGTTGTCCCAATGAAATTTTCTTAATTTTTTTAATTCAGATTTAAATATATAAGAGTCCCGAGTATTTAGAAGTCCATCACCAGGTTCACTTTTTCCACAGTGAGGCATTTTACCAAAATGTTGTGCTGCAACTACTCACATGCATTTTGTGTCAAACCCACAGTAAAGGTTTACATATCTGTGCAAATACTTTGTGAACACTTTAACTAACCAGTGATTTTTCTTTTGGTTTTCTTCATCAAAAGTTGAGGTCCAAGTTTTTGTTACAATTGAAACATCTACAAGTACATCAGACAAAACTCAGAAATGAATCACCTTTTTTTTGTCAAAAAATTAAATGTGTATTTTCTGTTTCTTGTTTATTTCTTCAGATATCTCATGACCATTTAGTTGTCTAATTCGACCTCTTTAGAGGACAAACTCCCTGGAAGTGCTAGTTAAGAATGGTGATTAAACAAAATCCCCTTTTTTCATGACGTTGACCAGCCGTACACTCTGCAGACAGTGGTTATTCATTATTGGAAGTATTTCTAATCAGTATATTGTGAACTATCAAAACAGAATTAAAAAAGTAACTTCAAAGCAGCACTTCAGGGAAGATATCAACACCTCTAGCTTCAAATATCTCTGCTTCCAGGGAGCCAGATGGCCTAGCGGTTATGTCGTGCACCCCCTGTGTGGAGACTACAGTCCTTGTCGTAGCGGCCGTGGGTTCAACCTTGAATCTAACCCTTTGCTGCATGTCATCCCTCACTCTATCCTTCCAACATTTCTTGTTTCTCTTCAGCCAAAGTGGCCCAAAAAATGACTTTAAAAAAAATCACAGCTTCCTCTCCTGCTTTGATGCATATTCTTAATTCCCCTCTATGCTTGATAAACTGTACTGTAAATATTTAGGTGTCATTAAATGAAGGCAATCTGAGTTACAACTTTGTGCCCAATATAAATCAGTTCAATTCAAATAAATGTATTTATCCGTTAGGAACTTCAGTTGGGTAAAAAGCATCAGTGTCCACTCAGCTCACGACATGATGCTCATGACAGCACAACAGCAACCCCCCCCCCCCCCCACACACACACACACTCACACACACACACACACACACACACACACACACACATCACATTCAACATCCAAAGTGCACTCAAAGAGTCTTGAGTGAGTGAAGCTTGTAAGCCATAACAAATGATGCATGACAGATTAACAAGAAATAATGCTCATAATTCTAGGGTTGAAACAAAATAAACATTCAACTTAACTTGTGGGTTATATTAAAAGCATGATAAATAGAACATGAATAATGTTATGAATTATATAACTGTCTGTTAGGGTAAATGATATCATTAGTAATGATCTTGTGTCTCACACAGGCTGCACACCTCTCATTTTTAAACAAACACATTTTCAGTCGGTCTTCACTGTTGCTGCCTGTAAATGAAAATGACATCACTTTTGGATTTAAATTTAAAGTATGAAAAGTATGTTCTCAAAGGTTTAACTGACAGCAGACCTAGCAGGAGTACATTTCTGCATCCAAATGCGTTTGTCTTATCTGTAGTAGATTTATAAACAGCAAATTAGATTATTTTTTCCAGAACGTTTCATTCTGTGTGCTTATTAAAAATATTGCTCAATCCTAAATCTGTAACCTTTAGGAACAAACCTGCTGCAGTGATGCAAAGAAACTTCTCACACTTCCTCAAGTAGCTATGGACGGGAAAGTTGTAGTTTCCCATGTGCTGCTGTGTGCGGTTTCTGTGTTACATACCTGCTTTACACTTGGCCTGAATTCATTCAATGGCGGTGGTTTCCAGTCCCTGTCTTGGAGCAGGTCATTGAGATTCCTGTCCAGAATCTCAAATGCTAGACAAGTGTGTTCCATGTGACCAAAGTGCTTGAAAGACTTTACGACATTGGTGTTGTCTGGATTAAGAACAGACATGACCTTTAACATGGACACATGGGGATGAAAGAGGGGGCGGATGTGGCTCAGTTGATAAAGTCACTGACTGAAATCAGTCGTCTCTCAACCAGAAGGTTGGGAGTTTGATCCCCAGCTCCTGCAGCCACAGTCTGATGTGTTCTTGGGCAAGACACTGAACCCCTAGTTGCTCCTGCTTCCCACATTAATGTATCACTGTGCATATAATGCACAATAATATTCTGAAATTATTTATTTCTTACTATTGCTTTATTAATAGCTACCTTAACTTTGACAGGCCATTTAAACTCTTTGTTGTTTTACTGCAGCTAAATGTATTCTTCCACCTACATACAACAGCATTTTCAAAATGTTTTTGCAGACAACTTTTGGCCATGGATGAAATCTTTCACATCTGTAGATAAACCTGGAAGAAGGTCCTTTTTGTTAGTGATCCCACTCTCCACCAGATGGCGCACTAACACACGCTATTAATTGTCACCACCTGTATAAGTGACCTCATGGTATTATTTTTTTAAGTTCTCTAGAAGCAAACAACTGAGCAGCCACAAGGGGTCGCACTTTATTTGGGATAGCGCCACCATGCATGCCCCTCTTATATGTTGCTGATTGGGTGCAGAAAGATGCCATTGTGGAGTGACGTGTGGCTGGTCAGTGTGACGTCATGCTCCGAGTATCCTCTTTAGGGTCAAATGTAGAAGTCCGTTCTTTACCAACTCTAGTTTTTTTTTCCATCTCTCTGATGTAGAGTTTACTGGAATGAAACTGAATCCCTTTTGCACTCTTCAGGATTTTTGAAACGTTCTCCTCTCATCTTCTTACCTGAAGACAGGAAGAGTTGGCAAATAAAATCAGTTCTTGAGGAGAGACAAAACACTGCCGCGGGAGGTAGAAATGTGTTGACATTAAATATAATGTTGTCTGTTTTATAATGTGGGCATTAGAGATACCATCCAGGCTTCTAAGTAATAGATAATATAACTAATGACATTTAAGGTGGACCCTAAATGTTGTGATTTTTTGGATTGTTAATAGGGCATATCGACAATTTGTTATTGAAATACATTGAGTGTAGAAAGTGTGCCGATTTTTGCATCTAAATCTTTTTACCTTATGTCTATTCTTTGTGCGTGTTTAAAATGAAAATGTTCATGCTGAAGATAATCTTTACAGTACATTCCGGTTTGATAACAGAATGTTATTCTTTTTTTTTTTTGATTGGAAATGATAACAATAACTTAGATCCTTTTAAGTTTTCTTTGCAGACACTCTTTCTACCTCCTATGGATTATATCATTGACCAATCAGTTCATAAATAACAAGCTGTAGCCTCGATAACAAAGGCTGTGCAGCCTCACACCGCCACTTCAAAGTGTCCTCATTATTCTGAGGAATTAGTCTGAACATTTGGACTAATTATCGCTAATTGGCTGTAATAGCCGTGTGCCAGAACAGTAAAAAGGTGCTGATTTAGATGATTAAAACTCTCTCGTGAAATTCCGTATAATTAAGGAAGGCATACGCAAGATTTAGCTTGTGCAGAGACATGCGTTCAAATATCATCGAAGCAATTTGTTTTAGCTGTGATATTTAGGTGTGACTATATAATAATTGCGTCATAAAACTTAATTTGAAAAACAGCAACATGGTTGTGTGGGGTTTAGTTGTGCAGGTTTTTTTTAATTCTACCAGTGCTCCTCCATGCAGCTCTAACGCAGATTATTCTGCTGCTACCTGCAGGCTGCCGTGAAATCTGCAGCAAGAAGCCTGTAAAACACAAAACTGTTGCACATGACTCCCATGACAAACTGTCAGCGATCTGCATGTCACTGCACAACACGACCTGACTCCACAGCAGAGTTTCAGTTTGACAGCATCGCTCAGGGCACATAACTACTTTTTATTTATTTTTATTTTTTTTATTAAAGATTCAACAGGTTTATTTGAAAAAAATGCATGAAGAAACACGATTTAGAGTCATAGTGGGATAACAAAAAAACAAAACATTAAAGATTATTTTGTCTGCCACCAGAAGACGCTGTGTTTCTTTAAATCCTAAAGAAACATCGGCTCAACCTGTACAGATTTTTTATTTTTCTGCTACTGCTGCAAGACTAATTCCAGACCAGACCTCCAGCAACACATTAACGGGAAAAAAACGACATTTAATAATAACATTTACTTTGTTATTTTATGTACAGCCGGGTTCAGCTTCGGTATGACCCTGACATCCACACATTGTGTAAGTTAGAAGTTATTGTATTTAAATGACTCTGGTATTCACTGCTTATTTTTTGGTCAATAACTTTGTATTATGAATGTATGGGGAAGGATTGACTAGTAGCTGAATTATGACTTGCGCTGGATACTTTTAATTTATATGAAAATATTAGTAAAAACAGAGAGTAATGTTCTTTCATGTTATCAATATTCTGAATTCTAGCAGAAATTACAATATAGCCTATAATAATACAAATGTTACAAAGCAACAGATAATAATACGACTAATAATAAGTCTAATTATAATAATAAGAAAACAGATATCTGACCATAACAGAGTATTTTTCTGTTTACTGTAAAAAGGAAAACATGAAATGAAATTCGTATTTTTGTGGGTTAAAAACGGAGATAAAGTCCCCTTAAATCCGTGCGTAAAAGTGGACTCTGATACGTACAGAGGCACAGACCATTTCTTGACTTCAAAGCTGGCTGGCTGGAACCTAAAATCTTTTTTATGGCTCCTGAGTAGAATTTCAGCAATGAGATATGATTGAGTTAAACTGTTGTGGCTCCTTGAGCATTAAGCCAAGACGCTGTTGAGTGAGGGCTACCTGGCGTTGTGTTGCAGGAGAGTACTTGAATGCCGTTAACTTCACACGAGAGCCTCTCCTGTTCCACACTCTATTTTCTGTTTATTTGTGTGTGTGTGTGTGTGTGTGTGTGTGTTTCTTTTTAAGAAGAGTGTGTGCATGTGAATTTAGGTTACACGCTGCTTGCGTCCAATGATATCAAAAGGAATAAAAAGAAAAGAACGAGGGGGTTAATGATTTACGCAGCCACTTAACGCGCGGATCTGTATTTATTTACTTATCAGTATCAGTCAATTCCCCTCCCCGCAAGTGCACTTTTGCATGTGTGAGTACGATAAGGCATAACACAAACAATCCTGCAATCACTGCAGGCCTCTCGTGGCCATTAAAAGTCAGGAGTTCAACCGAGGAGTGCTTCTCCAACTCTCAAGTCCATATAGGCCTCCTTTCATCAAGAGGCCCTCGTAAACATCACTACAGTTAATAAAGTGCATTGTGGTCAGTGCAGTCCCAAGGTGCAGCAGTGTGTTTATCACAGACAGGCAACAACAGCTGCAGCGCGAGCCCCCGGACAGCGCGAGCAGCCAGCCGGGACGCACATTTCTGCTCATCATGTACAGCGCTTATGTTATTGTTAGTGGGAGGGGAGCACATGTCTTGGAAGTGAAATTACGCGCAGCGAAAGGAGGCTCGAGCTGTTTGGTATTGTTGCGGATGCCCCGCCTCTGATGGTAGCCTTAAACCTGGCACCCAGCTAAAACAAACCCAAGCCAGCACCCAGCTCCCACTCAATCCAATTAAGGCGGACTTGAGGCGGCTCTCCTTACGTGTTCATCAACCAGGATCGACGTTGAGACAACAGGAACCAGAGGGGCTTTGGCCAGAAAAAAAAAGAGAAGGAGAGATTGCCTTGCCTTCTAATTTCTCCCTCTCCAGTCCCAGAACAATGTCGATGAGCCCTAAGCATACGACTCCTTTTTCTGTTTCCGATATCTTGAGTCCCCTCGAGGAGAGCTATAAGAAAGTAAGTATGGAGAATAACAACTTGGGGGCACCTCTCACTTCGTACCGGCAGCCGCAGGTCTCTCAGGCGGCGATGCAGCAGCACCACATGGGCCATAACGGGACTGTGTCTGCGGCGTACCATATGACGGCTGCAGGTGTCTCCCAGCTGTCACACACGGCTATGGGAGGCTACTGCAATGGCAACCTGGGAAACATGGGCGACCTGCCGTCTTACCAGGACGGCATGAGAGGCAGCACCACGGCCACCGGCTGGTACGGAGCCAACCCGGACCCGCGCTTCTCCACCAGTGAGTATCCTGCACCTGTTCACGAGTTCAGATATGGCTTCACACGGGTGGATGAACGCTGATAGGCAGTTTTATGTGGATGTCGTGCTTTTGCGTTGTTTGGGTAACCTGTGAGTTTTTTGTGCAATAAAGTAGGAACTCGACGAACCTCACTAATTTAGATTTTTGCTATTGTTTGAAATGTATTTTTTAGGTAAAGAAAAATATAGACAATCGTGAAATTCCCTGCAGCTCTATGCTTTTATTGGAGATATTTTAAAGTTGATCATATTATCATAAAAATCCAGTGATAACTTGATGTTAGCTCTGAATGTTTTTTCTATTGATTTCTCATTTATTTAGTAGATAATTCATGGGTTACAACATATAGATATGCTCGTTTTATGGCGTAGTATTTAAGACCTATTCTGTCTTAGCTACATGTCAAAATGAACACCATGTTAGGTATCATTTTTTAAAGCAAAATCAGGGGTGGAATAAATGATTGTAAAGTTTAATTCCGATATAATTCCAAATAAAACTCGTTCTGTCTCGTTAAATACCATTTCATAGTGGAAGATTTATTTTTGCGTAATTTGACCATTTAGTGCGTAAAATCAGTGATTACATGGCATTAATTGAATCTTTTTTTTCCCTCAGTTTCTCGCTTTATGGGCTCGTCCTCGGGCATGAACATGGGCAGCATGGGCAGCCTCAGCTCCCTGGCAGACGTCGGTAAAGGCATGGGCTCCCTGTCCAGCACCCCGAGGAGAAAAAGGCGCGTGTTGTTCTCCCAGGCGCAGGTATACGAGCTTGAGCGGCGCTTCAAGCAGCAGAAATACCTGTCTGCTCCGGAGAGGGAGCACCTGGCGAGTATGATCCACCTCACCCCAACCCAGGTAAAGATCTGGTTTCAGAACCACCGGTACAAGATGAAGCGGCAGGCCAAAGACAAAGTGTCCCAGCAGCAGATGCAGCAGGAGAGCGGCTCGTGCGCGCAGCAGCAGCAGCAGTCCCCGCGGAGGGTGGCCGTGCCGGTGCTCGTTAAGGACGGAAAGCCTTGCCAGGGTAGCGGCCACACGCCCACCTCCTCCGCACAGAGTCACCACCAGCAAGCGGCCAACGTCATGATCATGTCCAACAACGCGCCCGGGCTCGTGCAGCATCAGAGCCAGCAGGTGGGAAGCACAGGTCACTCTCCGGACCTGGCCCCGCACTCCTCCAGTCCCCCGTCCCTGCAGAGCCAGGTGGCCGGTCTGTCTCACCTCAATTCCCCCGGCGCAGAGTACGGCTCGGCCTTACAGTGTTCAGCTCTGTTATACGGCAGGACGTGGTGACAAGAAGCGCCAGCTTTCTTTTCAACCAATTCTTCTATTTAAAAAAGAAAAAAATACTTTTTTTTTTTTTTTTTCTTCTTGCAAGACTCGAAAACTTTTCTCTGTATATGTGCGTCTGAACAAAAGCCGAGTGAAATCGGTGCATCACTGTTTGAATTTTCCCCTTTTTGGAGGAAGCTTGACTAATATGGAAGGGAAGAGAAAAAACATTTTTGACCAGAAACTGCGGATGTGAGAGATTTTGGATTTATTTATGTAAATTATATTGATACAAAAGAAGAATCAGCAGTCATATAGGCCGAAGGCGAAAAGTGAAGGCATATACATTTCTGCTGCAGCCTATGGGTGCTGTGACACTCCCTCCCTCACAACGCACACAAACACCACCTGACTCTGATTTATAATAGAATTTAATGTAAGCCGTAGATCTAGCTTGTATATTTCTGTAAAAGGTTTGAATTTTAGGTATTTGTTGTACAAAGTTTTTGACGCTATTTGCCGGATTGTTGTCGTTTTATTGGTATTTGTACGTTTTATTTCTTTGTAACTTATATAGATATTTGACTTACTACAAAACAGTCCTATTAATAAATTATGGAAACAAGACAGTAAAGTTTTCTGTGAAATATTTCAAAATATGCCGAGTTTAATTCCGGAAATATAAAGTATGACTGACATCAAAACATCATCATCATCATCATCATTATTATTATTATTATTATTATTATTATTAGGCTATTACTGGCCTATTTTCTCGTATTTTAGGCTTACGTTTTTTCACATTGAGGGAAATAAAAACTTGCTTGATAAAAAAACAAAAACAATAACAAGCCAAATCAGATCAATTTTTGCCAACTCGCCTAATTAAAAACGTCAATGCTTTGGCTCTAATAACATATTTGAAAAGAAAAAATATAATAGCCTATTCGACCAACTTTTGTTGCTGTTTTATTCAGTGATAAATCACACAGCATTCTGGCTTATCGTTAAAGGTCAGAGTAGGCTATACTAAGCCTTTTTCTGCAGTTTGTTCTTTTCTCTTTCTCCGTGTGTGTCTGTGTGTGTGTGTGTGTGTGTGTGTGTGTGTGTGTGTCATGTGAGTCAGAAAGGTGAGGTCTTTCTGCTCCAAACATCAAACACAAACGCTTTGCAAAGAAAAGCTTATCGAAGAAATCCCTGACCAAACACCGTCGTGTTTTTCTTCTCAAATAGCCGAACTGACGAGGCCACCTGTGGACGCGCGGCTGTCGGCTGCTTTATCAATAATCAATCAAGGAAGTGAAAGGAAACGGCGAAAGGCTGTTTGTGCGTGGCGTCAAGAACAAACCACCGCCAGTGTCATTGCACAAACATTTCTATTTAACATTCAGCTGTAGCCTATTCCGGGAGGCTGTTTGATTGTCCGACATGTAGCCTAATTTTAAACGATCGCAAAAACAAACTATTATTCATTAATTTCTCGTCAATGTTATGCCTTGTAAATAAAAGCTATACTAACCATTAGAGACTTTTCTCCCGCCAACTAATAGCGCCGCTTTTAGTATTAATATCAAACAGTGGTTGCTAAGCGACGTATGGAACGACAGGTGATTTCCGTTTACGGCTTATATTTCTTTCAAACTATGCTGTCCCTTTAGCTGAAGACTCATTCATTAACTCTTCTGGACCATAGGAATATAGGCTTCAATTAATATTGACTGAACTTATGTGACGTTTTAATTGCATCATAAATTATTTTTTCATAGACTGTTGTTTTTTTTTTTGTTGTTGTTTTTTTTTTTTTTTTTACATTAGAAAGGTCTCATAGGCTAGACATCTTAAGGCTATTTGGCCTGAATAAAACGCTGCTAAAATAGGCAACCTCGCTTAATTTAACAATGGATTCATGTGCATATTTTTCACACAGAGAAAGATTCTTGGATAGTTATATGTTGTTATGAGATTACTTTTCCTGTAATTTGTATAGGCCTACCTGAGCCACTTTTGTAATTGTATGAGCCGTCTGTGGCGATATGGCTTTCCACCTGCTCTTATTTAGTGCACATTTCCCCAGCATCACTGGAATGTTAGGCGTTTATCTTCCGTTCATGCTGGGAAATAAGCGGTTATGTCATTGTCTAACAATTCATCTAAAAGCCAACCATTGATGTTACAAATCGCCTATGTCAGCATTTTAATGAACAAATTAAACAGATTTATTGTGTTAACAGTCCAAATGTTCTGTCAATGATCGCTCAAACACCACTGCATCAGCCTAACCAGTCCTGGTTTGCGACTGACTTCTGTATGAACTGTAATTGCCGATTTAACACTGGATCACTGAAGTACACAGAGGGCTCCTTGCTCATTGTATCGACTGTCTGGCATTTACATTAAGAAGGCTGCATTCTTTTTCTGCCAATTAAATTTGACCTCATGCGTTATCTGGTCTTCTATACGTTTTGTAATGTCAATGCAACTCTGAAAAAATGCCCATGTGTTTCTCTTTGGGAAAAAAACCCCTCTAATGTTAGGTTGGCGACTTTGACTTGGACTCAGCAGCAGCAGCTTTTGGCTCGTGGCTCATATAGCTTAGCCTACGTGTCTGCATCAGCAAATAATTCCTGATTGACGATTTTCAGAATACACTCATATTCTTTAAAAGTATTTGAGCGCACACATAACCTACAAAAATGTGAAGCTATATTCACCTTGTCTCTAATCCCCCCCCCCCCCCCAGGCCTCCCTTTAAGCGCAGTGTTAGGCCACCAGGCAGCCCACCAGAAAAGTCCTTTTGGAGACTTTAAAGTGAAATCTCACCAGCATCACAAACTATCTTCTATTAGGTATTTTGCAGAGCTGGTTTTGTTCGGCGGAGAAGTGAGAACTTTGGGATTACATTACCATATCTTTGGCGCGGTGTGTGGTCTTTGTGTGCAGCTTGTAGCTGTTGAGAATGACTTGTTGGAAGCGTGTGTGCTCTCATCGCTTTCTTTTGTAGAAATTCACAGAGCAACTCCCCAAGTCCTCCCGGCTTTATGGTGGGCTGGTCCCCATGAACCCCAAGCAATTAGTCCCTAATCTCAAGGTAATCATATTTGAGTTAGTGACTTGCTGTTGAATTTTATTCACCTGTTTAGCTTCACTTTCAATTTGGGGTGATATGTGGCATTCAGACATGCATATTTTATGCACCAATGGAATGCTCTCCTTTATTGTAGAAGAAATCATATCGTTTAAAAAAATTTAATTATATTTTAATTAAGCGATTCTGCGATCTGTATGTCTCCGTCTTCGACAATATAGGCTAAACGAGTAAGTCGTTTTCCTTTTTTCTTTTTTTAAAATAACTGTAAATTGGTTAATAGCCGGTGCATTTTTCACATTTAAGGGAAATCGTTTTAACTTGTAGCCTATGTCAACATTCACACTGCACTTAAACCTCGATGTTTTTAATAAATGAAATGAATAAAGGCTACTGCGGGGTTTAAATTAATGTCTTGCCTGAGTGAATAGGCTAACATTGCAGTGAATAATTGTGAATAATTTTAACGGCGCACTGACATAACAGAACCAATATTTTATATAAACTGTCAATTTTTGAACTAGGTGCATCCGTAGTAAAATCATTAAAGAAATAGTTCGATGTCGAAGTAATATGCCAATAGACAAAAACACAAACTGCTTCTTTGTTTCAAGTTATCATTTATTCCATTTAGTTGACAACAGCAAACCAAATCAAAACAAACAAAAGAATATAAGCAGTGGGGTATAAGGTTAGTTTTAAAAATGCTCAGGACATACGAGGAACACGTGGTGCTGTCCACGGTCCTGAAATAGGTATAGACAGAAATCAGTACAAATATAAACAATTTCCACAAAAGTTGAAGCAATTGTCAAAATGAAACTTTAAAAAGTTTACATAACAAATTTCCAACCAAGAAACTGTAAAGACACTTGAAAGGCAGTTTAAAAATGACCTGGCTAAGAGACCAACGCGAAAAAACAAACACTTTCTCTTCTTTTAAAGCAAAGCCTGTCTCACTGCTCTTCCGTAAGTTCCTAAACATTTCACTGCTGAAGGCCTGAGCATTCACGTGCATTACAAATAGGACAATTACACAGCAACCGCAATCACCCCCTTTGGTAAATGTTATTGTCAGCTAGCAGCAAAAATCTTTAATTGTCCTACGTTTATCTGCTTCTTCAAGGCATTGTTCAAAGAGCGCAAACGAGGGTCATTTGTGAACTGAAATACTTTGCATGCAGAGCGGAGCACAAGATGCTGTAATACTTGACCTTTCAGCATAATTGTTGCAGGCATGAAATGCAGCATTCAGAGCTCGCTGAGTGGAGCCTTTTCTCTCTCCTTTCCTCTGATGAACAAAGCGCATTTTATACGTTTCGCTGTTCATTTGGCTTTGTTTCTTTTCAAGAAAATGTCTCTGGGACTGGCAGCAATTTATCGTCATTTTAACAACACTATACCGGGCAGAGAAAAAAGAATCACATTTCTAGATTTCTCAATTCAGTACTTAACAATGGACTTCATCCCCTTCACACACACAAAAAAGCCAGAAAACTTTTTTTTTTTTTTTTAATCAGTTTGACATGACAGGCCTTATAATGATTCTGGATAGCAGGATTTAAACGTCTTGCTAAAGGACACTTCAGGAGACTGACTGCTGCTGGGATTTTACCTTTCAAACTCCATGTTGAGAAAATGATGTTCAAAAGAATATTACAAAATCCCCCCAAAAGTTTTATTTTATTTGGTAACAACATACCTGCTTGTATATGTGTGGTGACCTGAGCTCATGAAACATCAAATGTTGCTGGAAAAACCCAAAAACTTCAATACCATGAAAACACAAAGATAAAGTTCAAAGAAAAATACATGGGTATAGTATATCAGCATTACCTGAAAGTAATTTTGTATTGAAATGAAGAAAATATTTCAATACAACTGGAAAATTTAATTATTTCGATATCGATACATAAGTTAATGCCACTTTTGTATCAATGTGACAATATTCTTTGATTGTGTATGCATAAGTTGGTATTACATAGTGTAACATTTAATGGCTTTGAATTTTTAACATATAGCACATTACTTTTGATTGTCATGACAGAGCTTCTCATTTAAAACAGCCTATTTTGTTTTTCTTTTTGCGAGTAGAACAGGAGAAAGCAGGTAACCCTTATTGTTATGGCAGTACAATCAGAAGAAGTTTGCCGGCATGGTAAAAAAAAAAGATTAGTACATTAATAAATCTGTCTCTGCAGAATGTAAAACAGTAGAGATGGTTCTGAATTATTCACAAATAAAGTGAGTTGTACATAAGATATAGGTATGTTTTCACCACACTGTTTGGTGAGACAAATTTACTTAGCTAGACAGAGCTCATAGCTGTAGTTCCTTCTGCTTTTAGAGTTTTAGAGATCAGAAAGTTCAATTTAAGATCTGTAAGGATGAAGCCATTAAAGAATCATTTATTGAGGAGGGTATCATCTGCATAGAAAAGAAGTTATGGTGAAACTGACATTTGAGAGTTTCTTAAGATTCAACCATGGGGAATTTTCCTGAGCAAGACAGAAAAAAAAAAACATGTAAATAAGTTAAAGATACAGTTGTTTAGGAGAGTATCATCTGCATAGAAAGTAAGATCAGGTTTAATCTTTGGTTAGCGAGTTCCTTAAAATTTCATGTGGGCTATTTTTCCGAACAAAACTGAAAATACCAAGTGTGTCTATTAAGGGGAGAAATTCAAATCAAACTTATAAAATTTCAAGTGGGCATGGCCCAGCAACACAGTATGATACAGAGCTGTGTAGAAATATGGAGATGAAGAGGACTGTTTTACAGAAACCCTAAACGGACATGCATCAATTTATTTTATTTAACTCTGTTTTCAAAAAAATGAAATGATGCGTGTGTGTTTAGGGCGTCCGCATGGTGCCACTGTTAGTTTCCAAAATATTTTGGTTTGTAAAGAAACTGAGAAAAAATACATCTCTTACACTTGACATCCAATTGTCAAAATCATGTACTGGAAGAGAATTTTGTATGCATAATTACTTGGAGTATGGCCCATTCAATACCTTGCACTCACCTTCACAATCTTACAATGAACATTTTTGGTAATATTGAGGACAGGGTCAGATCAGGGATTCAGACTACATGAAAAAGGAACACAAACCAACAAATCAGTTATAATACAAAAGCAAAATATATTTATGCCAACTTTAACATTAAACCTAACTGTGGTGATTTCACATTTGTGAAATGATGATGGCATTGCCTAAAATGAAGTATATTATAGTACATCAATTAAATCATATCTGCACTTTGTGCAAAGTGTTGGCATTTATACTCAAAATCATTTTAGTGGATTGGCTCTCTTATACTCTGAACTAATGAATTATTTCCCTGGTTGTGTCCAACTGAGTTAATAGGAGTACTAACAGTCATCATTCATTTGTTACTGTTGTTGTACTTCTTGTTGTTTTACTTCTGTCCTTAAATAACCCAGTCTCAAAATGTTCAATTAGGATTATGTGGTACTTTAAGGTTTCTTGTTGGTATTACTGGATTGTTGTAGTGCAATGGGTAATGCTGGCCTAGTTTGGTTAAACTTGAGTTGTTATAGAATTATAGAATCAGAAACCATTATATGGTTAATTAAACAAGAAGACTGGACCATGCATTGTGTTTGTAAACTATCTTTGCCACGATTCAGATTTTGAAGAATTATGCTTCATAAAGTTAACTTGACATCCAAGAAAGTCAGAGATTCTGATTTTCTTTAACAAGGTTTTCAATACAACTTTATCATACAACTTTATGAAGAAGAGCCCAAAGAAAACCTCTGATGCATAAATAAAATATCATAACCTGATAGCAGCAGTACCTTGAATCTGATCCGTGCATAATGCAGATATACAAAAGGAAGTGAAGTTAAATATCAACAACCACAATCACATTTTTTGCAGAAAACATGGCAATGGACCACCATATCACCATAAAAACTTAAATGGCTGCAGAGATAGTATCCCCTACCAAAACAACAAAAGGCCTTTCACTTCCAAGTTACAAATTCATGCATATTTTAAGCCCAAACACAAGCAGTAGCCTACTGTACAAATGTAAACAGACATTGTCTATTGTTTTTATATGTTGAATAACCCACAAATGTTAAAGATTTAGTTTTACTGATGAGTCCTTCTTTCTCTCATTGAATGAGCTGCTTGTATTTCGACTGATTCAAGATTTTAGTGAATCTTATGTGCACATCTGAACTGTTGGATTGTCATCTTTCTTTCTTTTAATTGTGGCCGTTTTGGATTTATAATCATTTAAATGCAAATGTGGATAAGAGTTTGGAAACGTCGGATATTTTGGGGGGCAGGTTAAACCTGACTTAATGGAAAGTCCTCACAAGGATGGACAATTCAAAATGCACTGTGTGTGTTTGAGATCGTGCGTGCCTGAATGCGCGCGTGCCTGCTTGCGCGTACTCCAGTTAAACAGACCAATTAAAGCAGACCGGACTAAAGCAGAGTCGTCATGTCTGTGTACAGTAGCAGCAGGAGTCCTTTAGAAACTAACGAGCCATCACTAACCCCGTTAACACCAAACCCTCCACACAGACCCGGTCCTGCTGCTGGGCCTGCAGGAAAAACTTCTCCAATTAATGAAGGTTCAAAAGTCCAAGGTTAGTCCTTTCACATGGCCGTCATTTAATTAACACATATCTGCATACCATAAACATGCACTTCAGGTCTAAAAGATACAAATACCTACTTTTTCTTTAGTGTTAAAGGCCTTGACTAGTTTGACATTAACATGTAGGGAGAGAAAAAAGTAGTGAAAAGTAACTCTGGATGTATATACTGAAGTAATGTGCTTAATGCTTTGAGTCTTTTTTGTTAACTTTGCTTCTTTCTATTTCCACCCCACCAAATTTAAGAGGGAGATCTTGTATTTGCCATCATATATGTGTAACTTTGAAGTATTTTTAAGAACGTGTGTTAAAAAAACGTCACCTATTATAGGCATGTTGCCTAATTATCCAATGAAGTGAATACGATGAGCTGCACCTTGTCCAACTACAACATTAAACAAATATGTCTTGATCTTGAAAGGACAACTTGAAGTAGCCTTAAAAGAGCCTTTTGTGACCTATTCTGCTACTTTTTCTGAGGTAAAAATCTGAATTCAGGACTTTAAAGGTGTGTTTATTTACACAAATTCTGTTTTAGCCTACTTGTAAAATAGACAGGTGTCTAATTGTTAAAGGGCGCATTCTAATAGGCCAGTAGCTAAAAAAAAAAGTTGTATATTTAGGCCTGTATAGGCTATACGTTTTTCCTTTAGTCGTTGAGCACTATTGGCTTTCAAGAGCCCAGACTTAAAGACACAAAGACACTCCTCTTGTTTCTGGAAACACTGGTGTAAATGTCTCTTTGTATTGTAATCACATGTAGTGATGATATTCATTTGTTAATGTCCTGTATTTAAATATCTGTGCTTTTTTATAACAATATGGACCTATGGGTCTGAAATAAAGTATAAAGTAATAGCACGTTGGGCTATTTGAGATGAGGAGAAAAACACCTGCAGCTATGGGCTTCTTCTAAACATTTGATTTCATTGTTAAAAATAAGAAATAAAAGTTAGGACAATATGCTCGACTTGGAAGCTTTGAGGAAACCATCCTGAACCATATAGCTAGGTCTTCCTAGTCAGTCCATTATTTAATTTGGGTGAATAGTGGGATTTGTCTCTTCACAGCCTGAAAAAAAAAAATTCCTTGAATGTTGTTACAATAAGCAATCAGCTTCTCAAAGGGAAGACATTTGACAGCGTAATGAGTTCAGGCTGCAATCACTCCCAGAAAAGACCCGGTCCAATTTTTAACCCGAGCCAAACATAGGCTATGACCGAGCTGAGAAAAGGCAGCTCGTGCATTTAACTCAACATAACCTAGGGTTAACACAAACACAGGGTGGAGGTGGTGGATGTAAATAGGTCCTGTAGGCTAATCTATATTAGGACCTGTTGAGACCCGCTCGTTTAATTCTGCTTCTCGGAGGGAGGGGGGGTGATATTTGCCCCTCTAATGAAATATGTCATTACGAGGAATTCATGTGACACAAAGGGGCGACAGTCAAAAATTGCCCCACTGCTGTTCGGTAATTACATAGTTTGCCCTGGCAGCGCCTTCAGGCAGGTGGCTGGTCCATCATGCAAATGGCTTGGCTGTGCCGACATAATTAGCCACCGCGAGCCGCTTAAATTAACAATTAGCTAACATGCAATTCTGTGCACAACGCTTTAGTTCTCTTTTTAGGGCCAATTGTTACTGTATTCCGGTTGCCGAATTGCTCTGTAGGATGTGGTGTCTTATGTGGTCAATTTACAGGCTAAATGGACGGAATAGGAGGTTAGAACATAATACCTCACAATATGCTGCACTTTTATGCAGTTTTAGTATCCAAACCAAGTGGTTAACCTAAATGTGCACTTGTTTTAAGCATCAAAACCTCAGGGATGTCAGCCTGACAGGCAGCTCAGTAAAAAAAAAAAAAGGAGTCAAGGTGTTGGTACCTAAAATGGCAGTTTAGCAGAAAACAGCAGCGTAAGTGAAAGTGAATCAGACTCATTCGGCCACATGCTGCGGCGAAAGGTTCTGCTTTTCTAACCTCTTCACTGATCCCCACCATTGCCTTTACCGCGGCCCACCCACTCTCTCATTATCCCCGTTGCCCTCCGACATGACACGGGAACAAAGTAGACATTAAGCAACATTAAACCCGGGGATGGGAGTAGTCAGGAACCCGTTATCTGTTAATGAAGGCAAACACATGCGGAGCGATACACACAGAGCGGGTAATCAATAGAGACACCAGACAAAGAGAATCGGGGAAAAGGGAAATGCAAATCAATTAGAATCGTTGTTTGCTTTGAAACTGTCGAGTCTATTTCCATTAATTACATGTTCATTAAAAGTAGACTAATTCGTCTAGGCCACACAACAACAACAGTTGTCTCCCTTCTTGTGCTTTTTTGTTTTGTTTTTTGTTTTGTTTTCATAGAAGTGATGGACAAGACACTGGCTGAAGTCCAAATCCACTTTATAAAACATCTAGTCTCTCAGTTTGGGACTTTTTTTGGGAGGAAAACAAGTGAAAGCAAAGTGGTTAATCTGTTTAAACGGCTGTATATAGGTACAAAACAGTGTGAACAAAAACAATCTAATATCATGTACAAAAAAATCTAATCATTAAAAGCAGTTGTTGCAATAGTCAGCCTCATGTGTTCAAGGGTTCAAATTCTTTGAAAATACAAAAACAGGACTGATTTTTCTGGATTATAGCCTATAGAAAAACCTCCACTTGCAATAAATAGACTAACTGTATTGAAGATGTGCCAGATAAGACCTCTGAGATGAGAAGGTGGCCCATCTCATTTGCTTTGTTTTACTGCTTTAAGTGTTGCAGATTTTTATGTCCAAATTCACTTTCCGTTGAATCTTTTTGTCTGTTAGGTTATTGATGTTTTATTCCAAGTATTATACCTCTGTTTAATACATAGGCCTACACAGTTCCGGTTTAGTATTGTCAAACTTGTAAAAGCAGAATAAATTATTCAGCAAAACAATAGCCCATGACTCTGTTGAGAGTTGTGTTAAAATGTCATGTTCCACCATCATGATCAGTATGCTATCTTATCTCCTGTTTTACACAATCAGAGTTGCTTTCACCAAAGGCCCACAACCTCTTGTTGGTTGCTATAGCATTTTCAAGCACCATTCTGCTAAATCCCAGCCCCCACATCGACCTGCTCTGCACACTTGTAATAAATTATCCTCAAGTGAAACGACAAAAAAAAAAAAAAAAAAAAAAAATTGAGCTGGACCAGAGCTGGACAGAGCCACTTTACTGAATCACACCGCATAAATATTTTCATTTTTGTGCGACTTGACCCTCAAAGCTTTTAAACAGTCCATGCATGCGTCTGGGTCTTTCAGAGCGTACCCTTTATAATAAACCTTGGCATCTCTATGGGCCTACTGTTCCTGCAGCTCTTATCTGCCTGCTGATGACTGATGTTATGCAATCACATTTTGCATCAGCGGTAGACAAAATATGTAGGAGGCGGCTGGATGCATCTCATGCCGAGCGTCCTCCTCATCCTACAGGCTGAAGTGCAAACACATGCGTCTGGAACGGCATTGAGAAGAGCACTGATTTGTTTGATTAATTAAAACATGCTCCCCCAAAAATGCCCCCTAAAAAGCACATGCTCACAATGCCGCACCACCAAGTTTAGTGGTGAACGAGTGGGAATTTGAATCAGCCTCTTTATTCTATGAGCCCCATCTTTGCCAAATTGAATGCAGATTGAAAATAATTTTTCAGCTCTTGACTTCAGCTATTCACGGTGCTCTGAATTGGTTTTTCTGCTGTCACAGTGCCACACAAATGTAAATAAAAGTCTCCAGAATATGCTTCAAATGATTGTATGGCTGCCAGTTACTGTCTGTGCATAGAGAAATCAAAGATAACACAGTGTTAAGTTACTGTAAATAATTATATTGAATTATGCACAGAATCTAAAACTGATTTTTGACTTGATTGTCTTTATTTGGAGCTTGTCAATAAAAAAGTTGAATAATTAATGAACACAAATAACTAAAAAATGACAGAACCTGAAAAGTATTTCTTAAAAGTGATTAAATTATGATAAATGAAGTGCCTTCTCTTGGCTAATATTAAGTATAAAACATAATCAACCAAACGATAAATGATTAAAATGTCACCATGACATCTTAGTCTTTATATTTTTTAGTATGTTATCCTGATAAAAAAAAAAACAGCTTTAAGATTTGATTTATCTTAAATTCCTCAATACCAATGTCTTTAACAAACTCTGTGTGTGCTCACCTCTTTCTGTGGTTTCCCAGTGCAGGACCAGTGCCTGCTGTGTTTTGGCAGGAAATCAATACAGAGGGGGGGAAATCTGCTCTAATCATCTGTACATTTACCATCACAATCAACAATCAAAGCCAAGACCTGAATCTTTATTTGTAGGCCTGAACTGAACAATTTTCCCACTGTGAAAGGCAAGCTAAATTAGAACCCTTGGTTCCTGTTAGCAGCTCTTAATGGCTCTGATTTGTGAACTGCTAAATGAGGTTATGTAAATTGATCCTGAATGTAGACAGAGGCCTGCAGGTGACAGGTGCAGCCGGCTGAAGGTGGGGGCAGGGAGGGTGTCATGAAATGAGGAAGAGGGTTAATATAACAAGATGTATTTGTAAGGCCGCAGGGGGAAAGATTTACAGAGTGAGCTGAGACAGACTGTCTGTGGACTGACTGAATAGTTAAACATAACAATTGCAAGAGTTAGGTTTTTTTTACTTTATCCACTGCACTAATATTCAAAAGGATTTAGCTTCAATGCACTACAAACCAGAGACGAAACGTATGGATGCTCAAATTTGGTGTGGTTTTAAGTTAATTTTCATGACTTTTGTGTGTCACTTTTACTTAAAAAAATGTCTTTTTCAAGAGCACTTTGGTGAAATTTTAAGAAATGAACTCCTTTGAAACATCCATAACTAGATACACATAAACATTTCTTCAACCCAAAATCTGTTTAGAGTTGAACTGTATGTAAATAAACTAATAAGGGGTTAAGGGTTACAGTAGTTTAACCAAATTTACTAATTAGTTTGTTCAAATTTTACAATACAAAAGGTGTGATCAGTTCAGAAAATATGCTACCTTTTCTAACTTATATTCACATTTAAAGACTGCTTACAATAAAGTATCAGGATAAATGATCTAATAATCAAAGAATATGTCATTTAATTAGGCACGTATTCATGCTGATCATTTTGTAGTTCTGACTAAGTTGTGTAGTCTACTTTTCAACTCAACTCACCTCAAATTAGCTTTATTTATCTAGCACCTTTCATACATAAAAACATGAAGCCCAAAGTGCTCCAGAAGAGTTTGACTCTAATTTGACACTGTACATTTGAGTGTTTCTGCTAAAATCCTGCTGCTCAAAAAGGACTTCCAAAAGGTCTCCCAAACAACAACATCACTTTTCTCTTTGTTTGCCATCATCATCCATCACAAAAAAAATATTTTTTAATCAGCATATCGGGCTCTGGCTGACAGCCATGTTTCAGATGCATCTCCATAGAGCTGACTGAGGGTGTCATAATAAGAGGACTATCATCATGCAGACTCTCAGGGAAAGACTGCTGAGTGATACCAGCGCCCTGACTCACTCATTTCTCTTCAGGCAAGAAGGACCAACATGTCACCAGTAACTAAATAAATCCGATGTAAAGAAGTAGAGAGAAGATATGCCTGCACTTCCTCGAATGCCTCAAAAAGTTTGCGTTCATTCACATCGTATCAATCAGAGGTCTTCTTCAGGAAAAGATGTGATTTTTGTATTACCCTGCACCTATCTAGTCCTTTTTGGATTGTGAAAAAAGTAGCTACTTAAGCACTGAATTTTGTCTCAATATTTACTTGACCTCAAAATCTTTATATTAATGCATCATTTATGAGAATATTGCACATTTTTACTGCAATTATTTGACAACTGTAGTCAAAAAAGTTGAGCAACCCAAATACCACATAAGTCATCTCTATTATATAATATAAAGTACATCAAAGCAGTGCAAGTTGTAAACAGTAGACATTTTATGCCATTTGAAGTTGATTTTGTGAAACCTTGAGACTTTAATTCTCTTTTAGACCTCGTGATATATATATTTTTTTAAAAGGGCTGCACTGATGGCCCAGCGGTTAAGTTGTGTACAGAGGCTAGTCCTCCAAGTGGGAGGCCCAGGTTCAAGTCTGACCTGCGGCTCCTTTCTCTCATGTCATTCCCCACACTCTCCGTCTCCAGCTTTCCTATTCTATCCACTGGCCTTAATAAGTTTAGGCAAAAAGCCCAAAAGTAAATGTAAAAATGAAAGAAAGAGGCTAAATGCCGCTGTTAAAATATGACCCAATGCCCCTTCAGATGGTCACTATCCACATCTTTTAACGCCTGCTTACACAAAGACCAACAATCTCAATCATAATGAATAATTGTACTTTTCTACCGAAGTAAGGCTGTGCAATGCAAAGCTTTTGCTTGTTCTGCTTGTTTCCATATTGTGGTTTGCTACTAAAAGAAAGGATTTGAGTGGGTTTCTCAACATTTTCTAAGGTCAAAAATGAACTTTGAACCTTATCTTCTGAGCCACCGAGGCTTGTAAGCACTCAGCTTCATCCTCTGATGACAACTAGCGAAGGCTATCAAATGGGCCTTTCAATGAGCTTCTCTTCAGTCCCCACTGGTGCTGACTCCTGTTATCGCACCAGTTTTGCAATTTTACCAGTCTTGTGATGTGTCAGATGTGAAATGACTAAAAAAAAACATGATTCACAGACAATCAAAGAGATGTAATGGAAAACCATCTGAACACAGGTTTGGCCAGAGACCTCTTGAGTTGCTCTGTATGTGAAGTGAACCTATATTAAGATGATTAAGGGATTGCACATGGAAGGACTGAAGTGCTGGTGGCTGTGCATCTTCCTCTTTCTTATCAGAAATAGGTTCATGGCAGGAACAACAGCGTGCATGCAGTGGTAAAAGTGAGTTAATAACTTTACGAGGATCCTTAGATCTTTGTCCATGTCATTAATGCTCTTCACAGTTAGAAGTGCTTTAAAGCAATAACCCGCCTGCCTACCCTTGTGGCTAACTTTTCCAAGGAGACTGCATTGCACAGGAGTGCTGTGTTTCCCCCATCATATTATCACAGTGAAAGTTTGGAGCAGCTGAATTTGTCTCTGAGTGTGTTTCTAGCAACAACAGAGACCCGTTATTGGAATAAAAAACAATAACAGTCAAACTGTTTGTCAGTTGGTCCACCTTTTTTGTCCAGATTGAAACATCTCAAAAATTATCAAAAAGATGGTCATTATAGCCAACTTTTGGTTGAGTGCTTATAAGCCGTTGTTAGCCTGCTTACAACCTATGCAAAACATCCAGGGTGAATAATTCCCAATGAATAAAACCAAAGGATTGTGTTGCCCATGCCACTACCCTGTTCTGATGGCAATATTTTAGAATATTTTCAGTGAAGTGTGTTAACGATTAGGTTAAAGGGTACATAGCCATGTAACTTTGTTATCACATTCATGCCCCTCTCAGGATAAATCACAATAATTTTGACCAAATACATTCAAAACTAAATTTTCTATCAGTCTAAATCTGTTGGCTAACATTGTCATTGTAAACATTTTAGCACCACAAAGTTAGCATTTAGCTTAAAGCTATTTCTGAATACATCCTCTTGGGAGACACTAACAGATTAAGACTCTTTTTCCAACAAGCAATTAGATTTCCAGGCATTTGGGTATATTTGAGCCCTTTTTCCACTATGGTGATTTTCTGCTTTAGGTTTCCTTCTCACAATAAGAGCTGGTTGTTAAAGCCGTTGGTTGCTGGTTGTAAGGAGCAACATTACATGTTCAGCTGTCATTGGGAGCTCAGGCTTAAGCCCATAGGAAAGGAACACATTTAATTATTCCCCTCTCAGTTAAACAAGACAAAACCTTCCCTCAGCAATCCACTTGCCTCTCTACATTGTGCGCCCTCTTTCTCCCGACCCTCCTGTCTGGCCTTTACGCTGTCTCATACTCTGTCAACATCATCTGCCGACCGTGGAGCAGACAGGCTCAAAAGCAGACCTTGTTACTTTCCTGCAGGTGGCTGATGTGACTATGGCAAGAGGCAGCAACAATCCCTCTTCACTCGCCTCCCTCCTCCTCCACCTCCTCCTCCACAGCACCACCACCACAACCACAGAATCTCATCTCCTTCACAACACAAACTCCCTCCCTCTGCTGTAACTGCGTTTTTTTTTTAGCCACAGTAAAATTTTCAAAACCTACAAAGATATCTTTGAATAAATCTGCTGTTTATCTTTTTCGACCCGTCTTTAATGAATTACTCAAAAAAGCTTGTTCTTAGAATAGAAATTTGAACTTAGCAGACTTTTTGTGCTTATAAAAATAAATGTACTATTTAAGACGTGAGTTAAATGCAGGGTCAGAAACTTCAACTCAAACAGATTTGATAATTCTATACTTCTAAATAGTGTGATAAATTAATGTAAAATGTAGTTTTAGCTTTTTGCAGATTTCAATGTACTGTGATACATTATATCAAGAGAAAATTAAATGTTTCATTTTTTGAGTATGAATTTTGGATTTTAAAATCGTGCCAAATTGTAAGGTGCATTCAGTCTGTTACAGTTGTGCTAGAGTCAATTTCGGCATTTTAAGGTTTGTTGTATATAATGTGCTACTTTATAATTATTATTCTACATCATTTATGAGCATTTACACTCAATTTTCGAACTCATTTAAACTAAATGTAGTTAATAAAATATGACACACTGATAAAGATGGGCAACCTTGATATGCATTAAGTAAGAAAAAAATGTTTCCCTTTGACAAAAAACATTGATAATAGATGCATTTATAAAAATAATAATGTATTAAAACAATGATGTCCAAACATGGCACAATGTCCAAAAGGGGAACTTTTACTTTCATGGTACTTTGAATACATTTTGCTGCTCCTGCACCAATTTGAGTAAGATTAAGAATTCTTCTATGCTACTATTTATTTGATTTGTAAAGGGACCATGTACAATATTAAACATAAATGTTGCCATGATGCACTGAACTAGAGTTAGCTTAGAGATAGTTTACATCTGCAGTCCATTGGCAGGTCACAATTAATTATGTCTGGTCTTTTTCATGTAAACCACATACAGTTATTTTATAAATTATAACCAAAAGAGCATGGAGTGTCATTCAAAGATTAAAACTCTTTCCACAAATTTGGTTTATAAAAAAATAATTCGACCATAAGTAATATATCACTGAATTCTTTGGCTTTTCTAAGCACCTCCAATCAAAATTATTGCCGGTTTTAAGAAAAAAATTATAATCACAGCTTTCTGGTCTGCAGCCAGGCAAATTAAATGAGCAGTTTTTTAATTTCTGAGCTCTCGCTGTGTGGGAACATTCAGCATAGCTCAGCATGTCAAACCATGTCAAGTGTTACAGTTCCCTTCCTGTTTCAGAGGGAAAAATATCACCTCCAAGATGAATTAAAGTAAAAGACTTGTCTTCAGACCCCCTTCCTAAAATGATTAACCCTTCTAGAGAGCATTATTCAGCTCTGAGTGGTTGTGCTTTCTCATTGCCTATAATTGTTATTTTTCTGTTGTTGCCTTCATCACTCTCTCTCCTCATTATATGAAAAGAAGGAAAAATGTCTGAATAGAGGAGGGAGATTTTCCCACAGTCACTCAGCTCAGAAAAATACGCCATTGTCGCCAGGTTCACTCCCAATGCCCTGCTCCACAGTCTGCAGGGTCCGAGGGACAATGTTCTTATAATTGAATGACCATTCTTCCTCCTGTTTGACAGGTAATTGATGGAAAATACAGTTAAATGTAGCTACAAATCTCACATTTGAGTTTGCAGGTGGCCAGTTGTTTCCCGTGTGACTGCAGGTATAAATCAGAGTGAAAATCTTGTGGGGATACGATTTAATAAAAGTTTTATAGTTTTAAGAGGCAGAGAAGATACTTTTCTCTGCATTATTTATCTGCAGTTTTACCACCAACGAAAAGCTTAGCATGAAATGATTAATAGTTTGAGTCATGCTGTTGTGTGAAACTTGTGCAGGAGTGACACTGAGCCTTGTGTTACTCTTAATAAGAAGTGGCATTTTATTATACAAAAGCCTCACCAAGTCAACTATTCATTGCCATCAACATCTGTCATCATTAATTTAAGTTGTGTAATGAGAGCCATTTATAACTTGATTTTAAATAGAAATTTGATTTTAAAAAGTAATCAACTTAGGGGTAACCTATAATTTAAAAAAGAAAATCACTGGCTTTACGTTTGGTTGTTTGTCACAGCTGTGGTACAAGTTACTTGTAGCTTTGTTATTTAAGACTTACAATGTTTGGACAGTTTATCAAGTATGTCTGCTTGTTATTAAATCTCTGACACTGTACAAAGCTATTATGAATATCACCATAAACCAGTGTAAAATGTAGGCTACTTATGATGGTATGCTTTGCTGCTAATATTTCTGTAATTGAACATTATGTTTGCTGGATTTGTAATAAGAGAGTAAGCATGAACTGTTAAATAAGTTAATTTACTTTAGAGACCTGTGTTTGTAGGTACGCAATTTAAAATCAGTTGATATAAAAAAAACAAAGCATAAGTATGAAAATAAATTAAAAAGCGATGTTAAACCTTTACTTTAGACAATTTAAAAAAAACGGCCACACATAATTACGTATAAAGACACAAAGTTAAATATAAGGAGATAATGTCAAATGGAGCTGACTAAAGTGAAAGTAATTATCAAACTAAATTAAATGATTTCATATAGCTTTATTTTGTTTATGTTACAGTTAATGTTTACAGTGTTTAGACCTCAGCCAGTTGTGCATTAATGGTTGTGTGGGGTGCACGCATTGCGTTTGTGCGCATGCGTAGCTTCGCTCTGGTGTGTTTTAGCCACGCGGTCTCATTTCGACCAATCAGCAGTGCGGTGTCGTGTACCGCGATGGCGGAGACAAAGAAGACGAGTGGAAATCCTCCTGCGCCAAACGAATCCGGCAAAATGTCCAGCTGCAGGGACTGTGTGTGTGCGGTTTTGAAGCTTTTTGCAGACTTCGGGAAAGAGGTTTGCTTACATTGTTTTGAGTCACGTAGACCTGAGTGACGCTTCTTTTAGTCCGTGACGTCAGCTCGCTCCATGCTAATGTTTTTAGCATCCGAGGGTAGCAGGACTTTTGACATGCCTCTCTCCTCTCGCCTCATTCATCCATTGCTACTTAACATTCAGGCAGTGTTTTCTGCAACAAAGCAAACTTTCTTTTTTTTTGCCGAATCGTTTTATCTGAATTATTTCGTAGTTATCTGGCTACACGTCTCAATACTTAAAACAAAACCTCGCAGCTCATTTCAAACTCACTCCAATAAAGAGCACATTACTCTTTTATTTACTTGCATTTTATTCAGCATTTTTTTTTCCAACTCGTAAGTTAAAGATTATAATAAATGTACACATAGTATGTTCCCTTGATTGATTAAATTATATATAATTATCGCTGCATTTTGTCTTGTAAGGAAGAATAGGAACACAATGTGATGAACAGTTTTTCTTAATGTTTTAGTAGTTTACATGGCATTTCCTTAATTGCTTAATTGTATAAAGCCCCTTTCACAGTAGCTTACTTCACCTTGTGCAAAGACAATGTATCCTAAGGTAGTTATAGTATCATCTTAGTGTCTTTGCACTGCAGATTCACTGGGTTCAAATGTTTGTGAAATGTTTTTGATTCATTTTAGATCAAAAACTAATCAAATAAAGTAGTTAGAGTATATGTTTCTCAGACGTTGGTAATCAATGTTAAACACAGTATCTGTTGTGCTCTAACATCCAGGGCAGCTTACTCACTTTGTTTGTGTGTTTTTTCTTCTTCTTGTAGCTGAAATTAGGGGACGCTTCTCTGAGGATAGATGTCAATTTCGATGCTGTGGCTCTTTCCTCATCTCCAAGTGCTCGTGTGTACAACAGTTTGCAGGAGCATATCATTAAGTTACAGGTGAAATATATAAATACACACTGGAAGATTTCAGAATTTTAAGAATTAAATGATTTTATCATTCAGAGGTTAAATGGGTTTGCTAAAATAGTTTGAACTGATGACTAATAAAGTTGAGATTGAAAGGCTTATTTGAATTAAATGAAGGGTCTTATTTGAATCAGTTATGTGTTTTATCCTCATTATTTTACAGGCTGTTTCGGAAAGTTTAAAGACGCTGGTGGATGCTGATGCATCATCTACTAAAGACAAAGCATCAAACGATGATGTCACCTCATCGTCACTCACGGAGCAGACGTCTGCACTGTCTGAGCGTCATCCTCCAGGCTCAGACTGTGCAGAAAGCAAGACGGCGCCTGATGACGTCATGGTTCAGATCAGAGCCAGGAAGTCAGAGGTTGGTCTCAGTCAGCAAATCTGTCAGCTGTTCTGGCAGTGACATTTGTGGAGCACTCTTTACTCTCCCTCAAGCAAATGAATAATCATAAGTAATTGCTCCCGGGGATGTGCACATGATGTGCTGGGGTGAAGCAAATCCTTGATGGGGATCTGATAAGCTGAGTTCAGCGCAGAATAAGGGGTTCTTTAGTGCTGTGGCCGGTTAGAACAGACCACATTGCTGGAGGGTTTTGAGAGAGAGCCAGGTCCTTGATGGTTTATGAAGTGGATGCTCATTACTCTGAGATTGCATGTGGATGAAGGACAAGAGGCCCCCATTCTGTTGTGCATTTATTTTGGTAGCCAAGCAAACGGTATTCATATTCCATCATGGGATGATGACATGCAATTCAACTTTTTTTTTGGCTACCTGGGAAAATGCCTTACTAAATCTCTCATTGCATGTAAATTGCTTCACGCTGTTACCACAGATCATAACACTTTAGTAGGAAAAATCAACCTCATTGGAGTCTTGACACCCATCAATAACTCATCAATCCATTGTGTCTTATTATCTGTGCTGTCTCTCTGTTTTAACTCTAGATTGAGCGAAGAATATCTGCATTTATGGAACGCAAGCAGATGGAGATCAATGAAAACAATGTGCGCGAGTTTTGCAACGTGATCGACTGCAATCAGGGTGAGAATGGGAAAGAGGTTGGGGGCAGGGTGGAGAGGCAGCCTGCACACAGATTGCCAATGTTTGGGAGAGAGCTGATTTCCACAGGCGAGAGGTCAGGCTGATCTGCTCCAAGAGTGGGGCTGAAGTAGCTAACACACTCGGCCTCAACACAACCAGCTTTGTCCAGAAAAACACGAGGCAGAGGGCCTTTTTTAAAATCAAAGCCTGTGGGAGCCACCAGCTTTAAAAATCAGCACACGCTAATGGCTATAGTTGCAATATGTGTTTTTTTTCACATTAACAATTACTTGTATATTTTAAATACATATTTAAGATCCAATTATTTTCTTTCTAGAAAACAGCTGCGCCAGGACAGATGCAGTTTTCACACCTTATCCAGGTTTTAAAAGCCACGTGAAAGGTAAGAAAATAAATATCCTCCTCTAATGTCAACATGACCTTTCATAACAGCTTTATTTAACTTTCACTTGAGAAATTCTCTATGAAATAGTGCACATTTTGACTATGTATTTTGTTCATTATCTTTAGAGTTATTTTTTCTTCTTTATTTTTTTTAACATAAAGGGAGTAAACCATCATGAATTTATTGGGAGTTTCTTTTCGATTGTATTTTTTAGTTTTTCTTGTCGCTTACATGGGGCAAACGTGAACAAAATCCTCGTAGATGCTTCTTCCGATCAATGTCAAACTTTATTTGTGCATTAAAAAGAACTTCATGTTTTAAGTTATTAAAATCTTCAGTCTCCCCAAATGTGGTCCAAAGTACTAAAGACTCTGCCTAGCATGGTCTTCATGCAATATTTTACTAAAGTAACCCTGTATCTCACTTAATGATAATTTACGTATACTTGCACTGTTTGATCTCAATACGTGTTCTGGTGATTTCAGTGTTTTTTTATTGTATTTACTTGAATGACTAAGTTTTAAGTTAACGTATAAGACGTTTCTGTTTGTTTTATCTGTTCTTTAGGTATCATAAACAGCATCTTATGTACTTTGAACAAGCGCAAGCTCGTACAATACAAGACAAATCTTTTTTTTTTTTTTTACATTGAGGGATGGGTCAATTATTGTTATCGGCAAAATCCCCCAAAATATCCAGATATTATTTGTTGTCAATATTGCACACCCCTACCATGCACTTCATCTGCACATACAGTTTAACATACACAATCACATCGGCTGACATTCTGCTGAAGGCTACACTTTTTAGCATCATGTAAAATATGATGTTGAGTCTTACCAGACAACATTTTTACAAAGTTGATGGTTTCCAAAGCTGGAAATAAACCTTTAAGTTTGAATCTTTAAAATTCAGAATAGTCACCCTCTACAGCAAAAACAAAAAACTCTGTTCTCAAAATATGCCTTCTTTCCTCTCTCAGTGCTGATGGAACTGACCCAAATCTACCAAAACTCATCCTGTTTTAAACTCTGGCTCTGAATGACATAAAACAGTCTAGAACCTTCACATTTAGTCTGTCACAGTCTCTCCTGTTCCATCTTAGAACTCTCAAACACAGATCTAAAAAGAGCAACATGCTGGAAAAGCTCCCGTGAACTTTTTACTGACGAGAGACATTTCCTTTTAAAGGCTTTATAGGTGATTTTTCACACTTAAATATAATAGAAATCAAGTATATCCTCTGAAAATAACTCTGTGAGTCATGACTGTCTACAATGGGTGTAACACCCGAGTCCCACTGTCTGTGATGTTTTCAGAGTCATATTTTCAGTTTGTTTACATCGCCGGGACGGCAGCTGACTCCTCCCCTTGCGTACAAAAGTTGTTTAATTGAGGGACTAGAGAAAAGAAGAATAACATACTGTACTCACTGCTTAACTGTGTTTCTAGAGCACGGTCATTTCGGGTAATTTTACATGCAGTGTGGAGATACGAGCATAATAAAGATCACTAGCATTAGCATGCTAACACAACAATGCACCGCAAGTTGTTTTGGTTTCATGCTGGTGCTCAAGGGCGACATCTACTGGATCAAAAAATCGCATATAAAGCTTTTAAGTCAATTTATTTTGTTTAACCTTTTGATTTTTTACAGGGGAGTCCAATTTAAATTTAAAAAAAAAAAACCTTTTATAAGAAAAACCTGGCCAAGGTAGCAGCTGTTCAAAATCCACAAACGCATTGAAAACCAAAAAGGCTTTCAAATACACAGTGGCCTTTCAAGAACAAACAACCACATGCCTCTGTCACCACATTCTTTATGATTCTCCGACATTTGTTAAGAGATATCAGTGTGTTTGAATTGAGCTCTTTTGAAAGGTTATTCCAGGCCCAAGGTGAATTGTCAGGGGGGAAAATTAAGTTTGCCGTCGCATCAGTCAAAACTCAGGGTAAAGTGATATTAAACAAATTAGAGGATAAAATTGAAATAGCTTTTACTCAGGGCTTGGCTTTGTAGCAAAAAAAATCTGATCCCATTCTTCTTGAATATATTTGTATCAAACAGGTTTAAAGTTAACTTTGGATTAAATTCTATTAAACACTCTATTGCACCTTTTTAGGTTCATAATGTTTTCAGTGAAGTTGATTGAAACCAGTAGAACCCTGAATTAAGCAGCTTCACCTTCGATATGTCCTACACTCTTTTGTTGATGGTTATGGGGAGGGGGCTGCTGCTGCTAACATTAGGACTGCTTAGCCTTCCTCCAACATACATTAATCAACATTGTTTTTTTTTTTACAGGGGGCACATTATCTGTAGATGTCTTCTCCTCACTCTAGAAACACAAGCCCACTGATAAAACTGGCCAAACACAGAACGAAGTTTCCAATTGAACGCTAGTTTCTCTCTGACTGTCTTCAACTGACACAGAACATCATGCAGAGTCCAGAGCTGAGCGGCTACTAACACTTACTCACTCTGTCTCTCGGAGCTCATCTTGTTTTTGGTGAAGGATTATTTTAGTGTTCATCAATCACAGCTTTTATAACAGGAGCAAAATGATTCACATATTTCTCCATTCAAAAGCAGATCTACAGAACATACGTTTAGGGAAAAAGTAATATTGTTTTCTTGTCTGCTTGCTTTCAGAAATCACAAAGATCAATTCAAAGAGCTTTCAGATTTATCTCTGCAAATGAATGAAAGCTTCCCAACAAACATACAGGGTTTTATAAGAGCCGTCTGAGAATCCATACGCTGACTGTACTTGACATAAAACAGTTAAACTAAACATTTAATTGGTCTAGTCTAGTCTTGTATCTACTTCTGTTTAAATGTTATGATTCTTTTCCCCACTAGTTACGCGGGTGGTAAACACATACGGGCCCCAGACTCGGGGGGGCCAAGGAGAGGCCGGGGAGCAGCAGAGGGGGCCGCTGCCAAGAGACTGTGGGAATGCAGCCATCGAAGAACGACTACACAACATCGAGAATCACCTGAAACTCCCGACAGGTCAGAGTGGTACAACAACACACAAGCTTTATTAACATTGGTTTAAAAAAACTATTATAATATAAATCTCTTACTTTACTTTTTAAAACTTATATGTAATATATTATCCATGTTTATGTGATAGGATACAATTAAGGTAACAAATACTAGGTGAAAATACCTGATAACAACTGTGTGACATTAACTAAGCAACCTTTTATTACGACCCTGCTTCTCTTAAACACTTACACATAATCATGACATATAATCTCCGCCCTTCATTTCTTTAATTTTTTAATTTAAATGATCACTTATGAGGCCGTTTAACAACTGTTTTTATTCCTTCAGCCGGCCCGGTTCCATTGAGTGTGTACCAGCGACTAAAGAAGCTGGAGGATCGTATCCTGGAGTTGGAGGGACTCTCACCAGAGTACTTTCAGTCCACGGTGAGGCTCGTGACTGTGAAGTAGATCCATTGAAAGCCACTTAATAATCATTAGTCAGTGTTCAGTCAGGATTCATACTCAGGCCTTACAGTAATGGATGTGATTTCAGCGGTTGAATTTCTTTTAGTAGTGTGCTATTTTAGATGATCTGCCTCGTTTATTTTGCAAAGATTAAACACAATGAACCCGTCAGAGTTCATCATTATCATCATACTGCTCATTCTCTACAGATATCTGAATTAGAATGAGAACTCGTAATATTTGTCAGTTTATGTACCTCTTACATTCAGACGATGGCACACAGGTTCTTTGAACATGCTCCTGTTGGTTTGTGTCTGTGTTACGGGGAGTTGGACTACAAAATGTTACACATAGTTTAATACCAGTTTGACACAATAAACCTCTTATATTCATGTATACATGTTAAAAGGCAAATGAGTTAATCTCATATTCCTGCCGTCTGAAATCGTTTACTCATTTATATCACCAGTCAGCTTGGCAGTTCTAGTCATCTGAAGTATTATCTCTAATATATGGTGCGTAACCAGAGTGTTATACATTTTAATTATCACAGTTGCTTTGCTTCTTTTATTCCTCCTTTCCTTGATTTTTTTCTTCTTTTTGTCGAATTTATCTTTCATCTGTTTTATCAGTTATCAGTGTGGTGAGAGAGCTCCAGATTTTTCTCCAAAGATCTCCGTAGTATTTCAGAGAATATTTCACCCCGTATCAGAGAGAACTCCTTGAGAGTATTTTTGGTTGTCCCTTTCACACGCTCTCCATTAGTTTGTGCTTTTAATGTGTGTGATTTGGATTCATTTTGTGTTGTTGTAAGCAAATCTTGTTGAAATGTAATCTGCTTAGTGAGGGGAGTCTGTATTTGATGCTAATGGAATTTCCTGATGTGCACTGATACTTGAACACTCCTCCCTCCTCGAGTTACACTCAAGTTAATTTGAGTAAAAAATGCACCGTGTTTGGTTCGATTCACTCTAACTTTGAGGTCACTGCAGAAAGCTCACTTGAGAAAGGCTGACTTTTCAGCACACTGTGCTTTTTATAGAAGCCTAGTCTCAAAAGATGGCTGTAGGTGATTTACTGGACGTCATATTTGACCTCACATACTCCAGCAGTCACACAGACTCTAATTTCCCATGTTGAAGGAGTCTGTCCGGCGTGTTTAGTTATCTGAGTAAGTGTGCTTAAGATGCTGCATGTCTCTTCACGCTGGTATTTCTGAGCACAGCATGCTGCTTCTGTGAGTATGCTGCTCTCCATCTGCTTTTGACTCACTGCATGTTTGTTTGAGCAGTGCAAGAGATGTCGAGTGTCTTTGAATAAACTGATGGGGTCTTTTATATTCCGAGTACCACTTTTTTTCCCCCCCTCTATGGCAATTTCTGAAAATACTGTAGTTTGGTGTTTGCTGAAGAGCTGTGCATAGTTGGCCTACGATTTCAGGAACAACATTTTAACACTGAACTGTAGAAGGAGGCTCCCTTACAAATTATGCAGATTTAAAGAAACTAATCCACATTGTTTCACAGTTCTAGTCAAAGGTGAGGGTTAAAAACACGTTTCTCTCAGCGGTCTTACACGTCAACTAACTCTGGTGGACTACGTTGAAGTCTGTCGGTGGATATTTGTCAGATGTTACCCTCCTTACTTTCTCTGACAGTCCTCAAAATATTTAAAAAAGGCTAAAATATAGGGAAACTAACCTTAAAATTAAATACATTCTTCACTTGATTCTCCAACATTCAATCGAACATCAATCCTTGTTACTGTGTTCACATATGAAGTGCCCTTGGGTCCCTTGAAGGTGCTATATAAATTCAAGCTTTTATCATTATTTAAAGTACCGTAATTCATTTCAGCAAACCTTGTTATGTGTATTCTATGTCACTGTATTGCCTTTGTTTTCTATGTATTTGTCTGGTGTCTGTTTTTTTCTTGTTTGTATTTTTTTTTTGTTATTTACAACATTTATCAGTAAAAGTTGGCTGTTTGTTGCTCGTAAAGGTGCATGCATTCGTTGTTTTACATCAACTAGGTGAATGAAAACCAGAACATGTTTTGTGTCTAATCTTTCAGAATGGTTCAAACCAAAACGGTCTCATGTGTACTTTTGTGCTTTTTCATATTTTAGAGCCTCCTTCACAAGAGACCAAAGACAACTCCTGCTCAGGTTTGTGGTCGTTGTTGCCTTTCACTGCACTATGTAAGAGGGGGTTCAACGTATTCTGAATTGATTGATGAGTTTTTTGGGTTTTTTTTCTAACTCTCTCTCTCAGGCCTGCAGTCTGACCGAGCTGGATGAGAAGATTAGTGCAGTGAAAGCAGCACTGATGAAGAGAGCGACTGAATTCAGGCCTGGCTATGGAACAGAGTGTCCGTTGTGACGCACCCACAAATCAATGCTCCAAGTAAAACATCTCTTAACAGTGTCTGTTAGTCATATCAGTGGCTCTTGTAGTATTTAAAAACACTTTGTATTAACCTCATGTCATCTCTGTCACAGACCACAACTTCATGTCCTCTTTATAGTTTTGTAATGAACAGAAAAGTAACTTCTCTATAAATAAAGGTATTTGTTTCTTCATGAACTCCTAATGAACTCATCATTTCATCATTAGCTAAACATATCAGCTAATAACTCTGATATGCACTCTTATTTCAGCAGTTATTCCTTTATTGTTATATAAATAGTCATACAACTATTGGCTCTTTATATTTCCTATTAACAACATTCCCTTTTCTAACCTGATTAATTGTTTTGTCTTTAAAAGAAAATAGTCAAAGGTTTTACAACTAGTAGTCCAAAACCAAAACAATTCAAGTTTCCATCAAACCAGCACAACTTTAAAGCTGTCATTGTCTCTCTGAACGGATGATCAATTGAAGCTGATTCATATTCCAAAAATCTATGAAACGCTTATCTGTAATGGATAATAAAACAATCTCAAGTACAACTTAAAATAAAGTAGAAGTATTAAGTGAATTTATCTTGAATGTTGAGTAATGCTGGGATTTTGTGTGTTTGTGTGTAAATTGAGATGATTCTGCGCGAGCACCTGATTCCTTTGCCTGACTCCTGTGTGACGATGATCACCTCTAATGGTTGTCATTATAACAAATGACCTGATTACTGCAGCTCTGTTTGGAACACATATCACAGACCCAACAAACCAGCATTAAATGGGACGCCGCTGCGTTTGACACTGTGACATGTTTATAAAAGGCTCTCACAGAGAGAATTGACTGAGTGAGCGGGTAACGCTTACTTTCTTTCTGCTGATTATATTTATTATTTTGAACCTGTGAATGATCCGGTTCATAACTATTACACTCTTTTTCACCTGGTGGTGGTTTTCTATTGTATCTGGTGAAGATGGAGCTTGATTAAACTACTTCATTTCATATCAGGGTTTTTAGTCCAGTGGTTCCCAGTGGAGGCTTTCAAAAGAAGAAAGGGAAAGTTTTGTATTTTTTCTTCTATAAAATATTACACTTTCTGTCCTCAGAATTGAAATGAACCCATGTCCCTTTCTCATCGATCTAAAAGCCGAATGTATAAATGTGTTAAGCAGCCCCATGTTCCTTAAAAACATTGGTTGAATTTTAAACTTTGTATTCAATGATCTCAACAGATGTCCTACCTGGGTTAGGTGGTGTCAGCTTAGACTCAAGTTAATATAGTTATAACATAATTAACAGGTTTTCATTGTGTGTTGTTTTTATGAAGTTTTGTTGCATTTAATGACCCTCCTGGTGACACAGGTTGCAAAAAAAACCTCAAATACGTTGAAACTGTGGTGCGCCAGATAGCCTAGCGGTTATGTTGTGTGCCCCATGTACAGAGGCATACAGCACCTGTGGGTTTGAATCCGACTTTGACCCTTTTCTGCATGTCATCCCCGAACTCTTCTACAAACAGTTCCTGTGTCTATTCATCTTTCCTATCTAATAAAGAACAAAGTTAGGTTAAGACATGTGTGACGTCACTAAGACTTTGTTTATTTTTTATTCAGTCTGTGGTGTAGGCAAGTCCATGCACTGATCCAAAGCCATTATATCATTTAACCAAAAACAACATCTCATCAGAAATCAATCCTCCACTGAAACAAAAACAGTAGACCTCACAGAGAGTTGTGCTTTGCTGCTACATGTTTGCATATGGATACAACTTACAATTACAGTTTTAGATATTAAATGAAGAACAGGTTTAAGGTAATTAAATGTGTTCTGTGAGCAAACAACATGTTGGTGCTGGCAAAGAGAAATGCTTTCAAGGGCTGGCAAAATGTGCGCAATCTAAAAATCAAAAATATCAGTCTGAAAAATCTAAATCAGTGTCTTTCAGAAATTCATTACAGTCACAAAAGAGGGAAATACATTTCTGTATGTACGTCTTTCCTGCACTACAAGTATATTTGTTTGAGTCTGTGTCAGATCCAGTCTAAAATGTCATGGATTCCCCTTCTCCCTTGCTTCACCCTTCTATCAGGTTTCATGAAAATGTGGCTTTTTTTTTTGCTATAAAACAAAGTAGTCAAAAACATGGTAATATACGTAGCAGCAACCATATCTTTCAAATATCATCAGAGAAGTAGAACGTTCAATATTTTTCTTGACAGGAATAAAAACTATTTTTTCTGCGCACGAAATAAAAAAGTTGCATAAAACACCTTGAAGTTGCATTTAGTTATGATACTTGAGTAGATGTACCTGCTGACCAAGGCTGTCTTTTTGGGCCACATTTTTGAAGTAGAGAAAAGCAACAAGTTCCTCAATGACAGATCCACTTTTTCCCAACCTTAAACTCTTATAAACTGTTTTAAAAAAAAGGTGTTTGAAGCGTCTACCTTGACCAGGTTGTGGGCAACTGAATAAAAGCATGGACACAGACTGTATTTTAGAGCCACTGGAAGTTTAAGGTACTTCAACATTTAAATCCTGTTGAGCCTCTACTCATAAGACAAAAATGTAGAACTCTTGTATTGAGTTTGCAACAGGTGGGACAAACAACAAAATTAAAAAACAGCGTTATCCGTAAATCCTCTCTTTTCTTCCTCTTTGCTTTTGTCGTGTCAAGATTTATTGATGGAGTGACCTGACTACAATGGAAGACGCCTGCATTGTTATTTATTTCTTGCAAGATTTTACATTCTTACCACGGAAATGGAGGTTTTCTTTTTCACACCGTCTTTCAGGTGCACCTTGCTTGTTCAGCTCTGTCTCGTCTCAAACCTTCTGGGGTGGCGAGGGGCCACAATGCTCTGGAAAGGGAGGCACTTGAGTTGTAGGGATGTGGATGGACATGAGGAGGGGTATGGTGGGGTTAAGGGGTGGGGGGGGGGTGGGTTCTCATTGTTCCCCTGGAGCTTTTGTCTCAGACACAGTCCCCTTATGAGGGTTAATGAGGACAAATTGGTCTGAGTGTAACAAATGGATTATGGAGCTGGACAAAAGGTTGAATTTCGCTGGGATCCACCCATCATCTGCTCATTGAGCCAAGCATGGCGGCTAGCGTCTGCGTGAAGTGGTTCACTAAATATCTCATTATCTTTATCCAGTATGTTTTATTGCACGAGCACATTATAAATTCATCTTTTTTTGGTGATTTTAAATAAAAATAATTAAGGTTCATACCATAATAAATCCCTTTCTAATCCCTGTCAACAGCCTGACCTGTTTCCCAAGCTAATGCAAAGAATGTAAAGTCAGTATGTCAACATTAGTGTCAGTGGTTAGTGCTCTAAGGTTGGGTGGGCATAGTGTACCCTTTCAAATGAACAAAGAGCCACTTCCTCATTGACTCAATGTAATTCCTGCCTGTCAATCACTCCTCCCTCGGCCTGATTTCTCCCAACGTCCTTGGGAACCTCGCTAAAAAAGACACAGAGGTGTTCCTTGTCTTCTTTGGGTTTGCTCGTATTTTTTCGGTGAGGTCGAAGGAGAGGATTCATATCCATTCATATCTCACAAACTCTTAATGGGCTCCAGGCCCTCCAAAAAGAAAGCTCTTTCCTGTGACTAGTCAGCTCCAGTCTTTATTCATCCCTGGCTCCGTGTCAAAAAAGACTGTTGCTCGTTTGTGCCCTGAACAATGAGGAACAAGGCTAAATCTCGAGCCGGGAACAAAAGGCAGAAAACAGGCTTTTCACTCTGCAGAACATTAGATTCTGACACATTTTGCCATGGCAGTTTTTTTTTTCCTCCATCCTGAGTGCTGTGGCTCTGGTCTTTTAAAGAGAACACCTGTTGGCAACAAGCCTGTTCTTCATTACAGACAGACCTATTATCACAGGATGAGGAGCACCACAGGCTAACTTTTTAAAGTTAACCCTGCTGCAGTTTCCAAAGCTCCAACATTACGAATTATTGCTGGTAAATGTATTTTTGCTGGTAATTTTGCATCTTGTTTTTGAATAAGGGCTTTTGTCAGCATAAGAGGGAAGTACTTCATTCATGGCCTTGTCACTAACAAATGTCAAAACAAAGGGACTCAAATGTAGCAGCTTGAATGTTCTACAACTACACAGTTTGAGCCAAATTCATATGTATTGTTTGGGGGGGAAAGTGCTTTACAGTCATAGTTGTTGCTCTTGGACTCATGTTTTTTTTAATTCAATTATTTCTGGTTGCTCTGAAGGAGTTTTGTTCTTTTTCGGAAGCAGATTTGAGCAATTTTCGACCCCCTAAAAAAACATTAGCATAACTGCAGCGTGATAATGATTTTCACAACTGTGTCTAAAATGAAAGTACTGTAGGTGGCAATATGAGGCAATCAAGTGAATATGCTGCTCTGGATTGGACTTGAAAAACATAGGCTGAAGAAAAAAGGAGGGTTAGATTTTTCTTTTTTTTTTACAGATTGTGTGGAGTTTTAAAGAATAAGTAAAATAATTTATGGCTGTGAAATCAAAAATAAGTTTAATGAAAAAAACTTTGCAGATTTGGTTTTCTTATCAACACTATCACCTTTATTTTTACTAATGTTAGTATGTATATTGTTAAGGCCACTAAATGTTCTCCCCTCAATCTTATTTATCTTCTTAATATTTATCAATGCTCTTATTTGATATTAATGTATGTTTATCGTGTGTTGAGAGTCAGCATTTAACCACATACTGATGGAGATGCATACAGGAGCCCAAGGACATTGTAACACAAGAACAGCAGAGGTCGGGGATCAAACCCCCAACCTGACCTTTTCAATTTTGCTCCTTTTATCCAGTAACATGTTCTGGAGAAACAACAACAACAATAACACTTGAATACTTAGTCGCACCAGTGCAGAACTGTAGTGCTTTTAGGAACAAGTGGCTTTAGGATGGGTGGGGGCAATATTAAAACAGCAAATACCTCTGCCGCGCTCATGCCATCACTGTCAGAGTACAACCGATGCTTGTTTCATGTTCACAAACACCCAGAGAAGAAGGGGGGGGTACATGCACCTGTGACCCTCCCCCCGCTAAGCAGACAGCAGAGGAGAGGATCCCCCTGCAGCCACAGGCTCCGACAGTCAGCCGTCAGCTGCTCTCTGTGGCCCCGCTGCACGGACCCCAGGCTCTCTGGAGTTAAATGTGCCTGTGATATTGCCAGGAGGGAGCAGCGGGAGTCGAATTCAGGCAATTACAATCAAGTCAGGGCATAGTTAGTGCGTGGGCCCCGGCAGCACCTGAGTTGGATGCTGATGAGACACTTAGCCCCAAACCCCTCATGCATTGGCCCAGGCGCTGCAGAGAGCGACGCCCCCTCCTCCCCCCAGCTCCCTCACCCCCTTCTCCTCCTCTCCCTCTCTCTTCCCACAGCAGCAGCAGACCCCCTACCGGACACTTCCACTTCCCTTCACCTCATTTAGGCCCTCTACAGCTCTCTCTCCCTCTCTTTCTTTGGCCCTCACATTGCAATACTTGTGCTTTATATAGGTGCCGTGGAGTACTGCACTCAATCACTCTTCATTCATTCACACTGTACAATAATAGACAACTACGCCGGCATTGTCTGTCAAGCACCTGTACATAGCAGAGCTTCTAACATCATGTCATGTGTCGAGACAAGTTCTCGAGAAATATGTGAGGAGACATTTCTCTTAAAAGAACTGAAGTATTTAGAAGTAGAATTTGACCATTTCTCTTTTCACGTTCTCTTTTACATCACGCAGGACCAAATGTTAAAACAAACGTTAAAGCAAATGTTACTTAAGAAAAGGCATCTTTAATTTTCAAAGATGGGTCGATGTGTTCTGAAACCTCCATTCAAACAAAACCTGATGCTCATTTCCTAGACAGTTCTGAATACAAAGATCGCAAATCCTCAGATTTTATCCAACACTTTAGACCTTCTAATGACCTTAAGAACTTAAGTGTTGATCTATCTAAAATAACAGATTCCTGCCTAAACTTTGAGTACGGTTCTGTTACACCTAAAGGAGAAACTCTGGGTTTTTTGAAGTGGGGTTGTATGAGGTACTTAGAAGCCTTCAGGGGTACAAACACGGGAGCTTTGTAGAGCTTTACACTAGGTCGTGCGAAACATCTACTTTTACCACTTAAAAAAGTCCTACATGAATAGAAAACTTTTTATATACAGTATATATTTTTCACTTCATCGCAGCCCTTTCCTTTGGTACCATGTTTTTACCATGCGACCTTCTTTAAAAAAACTTGAACTATCCCTTTAGTATGAAAAGCAATCTTGTAAAACATTAAGCTCAAGACCCATCACACCCCGATCTCTGCACGTTTGCAGGTGTCTAACTATAGGACTCCTGTAGCTTTTGATGTCTTATGGAAACAAGAAAAGAGAGAACGGAAAAGGGCGGCGCACTTCTTGAATATCTATGACCCGAGAATATGGAGTCAGGCAGCACAACAACACTCTTAGCCCCTTTTTCCCAATAAGATGCTCTCAGCTCTTTCGGAGGGAAAGCCTCCCTGCGCCCGCCCTCTCTCAGCGCCACACTCTGCTGAAGTGTCATTAGGATTGTAAAGGGCAGGTTGCCATAGAACTGGGATAGCTGCAGATGTATGAACTAATAGAAGCACCATATTTTCAATGTAAAGATCTGAGTGTATAAGAGGCCAAACTGGAGACTCTTTGTGATGTTTCTTCATCTGCAGTCTGTGTGCATGCATCTTTCATGTGTCGCCTTAGTGCTCTGTTTTGTCAGATTGCTAGCTTTGCTTCAGTCCACTTTCATTGTCTATCTGGGGCTTGTTGGTTGGAGCTGGGTGTAGTATTTGGCAGAGCCAAGAGGGGAAAGGTGGAACACCTCTTTCACGATTTTTTGCCATAATGGTTGTCTTTTGATTTTCACTGGGCTTTGGAGACTACCAGGGATTGTCTCTGTGAAATTATTCCATTTTGGCAGAGAAAAAGAAAATGGATTGCGCTGATCCTGTTTTGTTCCTGGCGTGGGGGGGTGGGTGGGGGGGGTTGGGGGGGGGCGGCTGCAGTATTATCCTGGGCTGACACCGTCGGCGAAGAGGCAATCACAGTGGCCCTCGCTCTGACAAAACACTCCATCTGCAAGGAGAGGAGGAAATCACACCACAATGATGTCTGACTCTTCTGCCTCTCTCTGGCAGCTGGGCCCTGGGACCCATGAACTGCTACACAACCGCCACCACAATGGCTGTTATACAAACGCACAAACAGCACACTACAATTCAGCAGCTGTAACACACAAAGGCAATGCACCTGCCATCACATGACAACAAGAACACGATGAATTTGTTCCAAAAAGTTTCTTTTTGTGCTCAAGGCTAGTTAGAACCACGTCTGTTATATCTGCTGTAGGCATATTAGTTTTTATTATCATTAGTATTAGAGGTAAAAGTACACAAATAGTATCATTACTGTTTTAAACCTTGAGACAAATGCATCCACAGTCCATTTTAAAAGTTTTAAACCCACTAAGCTCACAGTTAGCCTACAAACACAAACCCTATTTGGATGTCAAACTTATCCACACACAAGCACACACACACACACATCAAATAAAAGATAAGTAGCCGTGTGTCTCGCCCTGTTAGTATTCAGCCGTGTCACCTCTCTCCCTGCGTGTCCCGTACCTGGGGATCAAACGCACCTCTTTGTGAGAGAGGCCTGACCCCCCCGCTATTAGCAAACAGAAGAGAGCCCAGCTGACACCACTCTTGAGATGTGCCATGCAGACGGAGGCCTGTGATTACAGCACAATCCTGAGGAGACAACCATCCACCCCTCACACACACACACACGCCGCCCACCCCCACCTACTACCTCGCTCCACCTCTCATCCTCCACAAATTCACCTATCTCTGAAATAGATGTTAATCTCTCGCCCAACTGGCTGCCTCTGAGACCTCGTTGACACACATATGGCCGTGCAGAGCCATGAATAATCAATAGGGCGCTATTTTATGTGTGAAAGCATGTCAAAGAACAGGTCATTTCTTCTGACTATTACTGCAGCAGATTAGAATTTGAAATTGGACTTAGGTGAAGGTGGGCGTGCATGTATGTTTCCTCTTATGTGTGTGTGTTCATGTGTGCGGACAGAGGATCTCTCTCTCTCTCTACACTAGGGTCTGTCTAGTTTCTTCATAACGTCACATGAAAACCAATGAAGGGATGTCGGAGGGGGGATTAATTTGTTGTGAGAGAGGCAGAGGCTCAAGTGGGTTCTTTCAATAGCAAATTAGCAAACCCTTATTTCAAAAACCCTTCCATGTCCTACAGAATAGTAATGCACAAAAACATTCAACATGCATGTGCACATGTGTACAGTATGTTCCAGGTAGCAGACTAAAAGATGCTTTTCTCTGTTTGAAGCATCTTTTGTGCTTTTCTTTTACAGTCTCTGTCTCTCGTTGGCACACACACACACACACACACACACACACACACACACACACACACACACACACACACACACACACACACATACACACACAGAGAGACTCGTATGCACACACACAAGAAGGAAAACTTCAATTCTATCTGCAGGGGCAGAAATCAATCTCACATCTCTTTAGTTAATCCGCGATGGCTCTCTCCAGATCCTGACACTAATAAGGTATTGAGCAGGTGAGGCCAGGGGCTGAGGAGGAGAACAGAGGGAGAGGAGAGGCCTGCAGTCTGGGGCCCAACTGGCGGCTGGCACTGTTCCAGTGCAATTATGGGGCTTGTGTATGGGAGAAGAAGGGTGCAGGAAAGAAGCAGCAGAGATAGAAGGAGAGAGGGAGAGGGAGAGAGAGACAGAAAGAGAGAGAGAGAGAGAGAGCAAGAAAGAAAGAGGGGGTGGGGAAAAAATTGATCCCATCTGTGGTATGATGGTTAATTAAAGCAGCTCTTGAGCAGCCCAAGGATGAGAGGCTTGGCTGGGCTCCTGGAGGCACAGCTCTGATTACTCACACAGAATGGATGGTTTCTTAGCAATGAAAGGAGGAGGCCAAGAGCTGCCTGGTGGGGAGCACAGAAGACGTCAAGGAGGAGAGACATGTGCATGCTGCACGCTCACACATGTGAACGCACACACGTGCACTTGCATACGCATGCATACATATACATATGTAAACACACACGTATACATGATGAGTGCAAACATCATCAAATTAAATCAAAATAAGTGCATCAGGAAACTAATCAGGTGTAATGCGAGTCCACTAAATGTGGATTTCTACAACAAGATGAGCACAAGAGGTTAATGACAAAACAGCTGTAGTTCATCTAATTGTAGCCTTTTAATACCACACGTCTGTGCAGTCACATTACAGATTAATTACGAAAAGGAGTGTCAGGATAAGAACTACAAAATCTCTAGGAGAAATTACTAGTTTATTTAGCATGCTGTCATTATTTCCTATAATATTCTTGCCTCCATCACAGCTGAATAGAAAAACTCTGATTCTGCTTCCAATTTTCCCTCTTATCAAAGTTTCATTTCATCTCTCTATTAGATGGAGATAGCCCCCATAGTGCTTTACACCCACCTCATTGACATTCATGGTTCTCTCATATTCAGAGGGCATGGGTGACAGCTGAAGCACTTTGGTATGACCCCACCCCCCCATGGTGAGTGTTGGTATTGCATAACATGGCGAGGAGAAATAAAAATAGGTATTGTCTGCATATCTACACACACATTTATATCTACGATCTCTTTGTTTGAATTCAAATCATTATAGTGTGCAGTTCTGTATAACTACATTGCATGGTAAGGCTGTATAATGTAGAAATCACATAATATAAGGCTTTTCAGAACAATTGTCACTGAGTCTAAGCAAGGGTTCTTGAAAGATGCCATGTAGATGGAACAGAAACTCAGCTCATCCTATTTTTTAAATAAAGTTAAAGATATAATCATACTCTCAGCGTTAGAGAGGGGTTATAATAAACCTCCAAATCTGAGGTGTATGAATTATGTATACGGCGATGATTTGATGGCTGTAAAATAGAAAAGAGGGTGCGAGTGGCTGATTGAGGTGCTCCACGTGGTGCTGCCATGTCTCCTGCTACAGACATCCGAGGTCAGGGCCCCGTGCTAATTGGTGTCGGGCTGAACGCTTGTGAGCTAAATGAGAAAATTACACGTTCTGGGAGGAATCAGCTGCAGTTGTCGAGGTGCCTTTTTACAGCAAGGCTGCAGTCGTATCTGTGTGGCGGAGACAGACGTCTGGCTCTGTGTTTGTTGGGGGGGAAGGAGGAGGAGGAGAGTTAGAAGTAAACTTTAGTGTTTAAAGGTGTGGGAGCTTCAGGTCGCACACAGAAACACCCACTAGATATACACACCCGGCCTGAGCATTTGTGGCTAGAGGAAAGCTTTCATTTCACACAGTGTACATGATTATGTATCCAGTGAAAATCTTTACTGTTCCTTAAGATTGTCCTTTTCTGTAAGGCACCCTGCTTATAAATTAATTTTAAAAGGGCGGCCCATATATATCACAAACAATACAATAAAATGTCAACCTGCCATTTCAAGTAGTATTACGTTTTTTTTTCTGTTTTATATGTTTTATTTAAGTTCTCTGAGCCCACCAATACAACAGAGGTAAAAAAAAAAATAGAATAATGATGATAATGCTGCTGTGATGCTCAAAGTTTAATCTGAGTTGCCAAGAGGGGATCTCAAACTTTGACATGTCATGGCCCCTGTAACAGTTTAAAGCCTTTGGCAGGGACCCCCTCTTGCAATGATTTTAAAATCCCTTAAAATTACATTACTATGGCGATGTCAAAAAATAAACCTGTGACTTCAAAACATTTTTACATTTAGTTATTCAAACTACATCATCTTGTGAATCATTCTTTTTTTGCACATAGGAAACATTGGTGTAGAAAAACAACACAGATTTTGATATGCAGTGATTAATAACATCTAACAATACATTTTCTAATGGAAGCAGTTTATTCTTTTTTCTTCCCCTTTTCTCCCTTCAACTATTCAAAAAAAACCTAGCGCCCCCTGGCAACCCCAGGGAGGGTCGGGAACCCCACTTTGAAAAACACTGGCCAAAATGTATAAAACAAACTACTTCATATATTTTGTTATTATCAAGCAGTGGGTGAAATGATTATGTGTAGCGGTTTAAGAAATGAACCGTTCTTAATGTTAAAGAGCTGAGTGCATCGGTCGGTGGACTCCTGGATCGGTAAAAATGTAACACGAAGTAAGTCGATGGTCTGATTTTAACGTTATAAACCAGTTTCCTGCGGCGCTGCTGCTTAGCTTGTTTTTCTCATAGCTTGTTTCTGCATTCTGTGCTCAGCATCGTCAGTCTTCTTCATTGACCTTTAACCTTTTCACAAGAATCATTTTCACAAGAATAGCCTTAGAATACCATTTGCTAGTTAGCTAGGTTTGTGAGATGTAGAAAACAACGCACAAAATCATCCGAAGCAAGTTACAGTTGTCATGTGGACTTAATATAAAGGAGGGAAAACTCGAGATACATATCAGATAATCTTGTAAAGGAGAGATGCAAGTCCATGGTCAATAAGCAGCTGCATTGTTGACAAATTCTTGATACCTACTTAGATAAAGAATATTTCTTTGTTGTGTTGTAACTTTTTTCAAACTACTTCACTCCTGCGATGATTTCTCTATATCATGTATACACACGTATACATGATGAGTGCAAACATCATCAAATTAAATCAAAATAAGTGCATCAGGAAACTAATCAGGTGTAATGCGAGTCCACTAAATGTGGATTTCTACAACAAGATGAGCACAAGAGGTTAATGACAAAACAGCTGTAGTTCATCTAATTGTAACCAAATATACTTACAAACTAAAACAACTAGGGTATTGGAACTTTAGAAACGTGTTTTCTGTTACTTCCAGGGACCTTTAGTGACCTTTAAAAGTTATTTATGTTCATGTTTTTCTCCCTCAGTTGTTTCTGGTTTTGATGGATTGACCCATTCTGCTAGAGGTGAAAAGACAAATTGAGACGCTAACATCGCAGAAACAAGACTGCCAAAATGAGAATTAAAACACCTAGTTATTGTTTTTGTGTCTTCTCTCACTTGTAGCCTAGACTTCTTCCTAGACTTGTTCAATTCATGCAGCAAAATTCAAGAAACACAATCAGCATGTTCCACTCAACATGAATTACATGAAAAACTATTTCTTTGTTTTTAAATCAGCTTATTGAATCCCTTGATGAGCGATACTGTTTAAGGACATTTCCTTCTACTTAAATTATCTTTTATTCACAAAATGCTTTTCTTCACTTGCCTTTGTGTGCAGCTAGAGCTGAGTCCATGTGCCATTCAAATCCCGAGCAAATTATTCACTTCTAAACACAGCATTCCTCCACTCCTCCGACACACCCAACAAACAGACAAACAACAATGCAGACTAAATGACTAAAGTGTTTCCTTTTGTTCTGTCCCTTATTTCTCTTCTCTGCTTGCTCTTTCTCTTTTTAAGACAGACTCCTTTGGTGGTAAGCCTGCGTAATCTTGAGTAAACGTCATTAACTGTTTGCTCATATCGCCCACAGAAAGTATGCTCAGCCTGCTTTGTCTCACTATCAGTTGTTTTGTGCTGTAATGGCGTGGTCAGCCAGCGTTTGTGGCTTTGAAGTTCCGTCTCTAACCTCTGTGGTCGCTCAGAGCTGACCATCAAGTTGTAATTTGAAGAGATCACATGTAAAAAAAAAAAAAATAAAAAAAAAAAACTAGGAAGCCCTGTGTACATACTTTGAAATGCTGGTTTCAATATTACACCTTGCAGAAGCAAAGTATGTATCCCTTTCCAGTCAGGCACACTTTATAAAGCTTTATTACATCTTATTGTTTAATAAATGTTCAGTCATATCAAACTTCACAGATAAATAAACGATTAATTGGTAGGAAGATAAGATAAACCTTCATTCATCTCACAATGGAGACATTTACAAAACATAAAGGTTAGAGGAAAGCTTTGTGGTTGGCAGGTTGTTAGAAAATACCTTTGATTTGTTTGTATTGTTCTCTAAAATGACTTAGAGACCCCTCTACAATGAACCCTTTTACGACTTTAAATAGACTAGTCTTGTTGCTTTAAAGCCAGTAAAAACTCAAATCAACAACATATATATATAGGATATATAATAGTTAGCATTCAAAGATAATTTGAATTATTATTATTATTATTTATTTTTTTTAAGATTTATTTTGGGCTTTTTGTGCCTTTAATGCAGAGAGAGGACAGTGGATAGAGTCGGAAACCAGGGAGAGAGAGCGGGGAATGACATGTGGAAAGGGGCCATGGGTGGAAGTGAACCTGGGCCTGCTGCTTGAGACGAGGGTCTCAATACATGGGATAGGGTTAGGGGTTAACCCTATCCCTAACCAACCCTAACCATTGCGCCACCAGCGCGCCCTGATAATTTGAAATTTTTTGATGTCAGGGGAGGATCAGGTGGCCTGGGCCAACCTGGAAATCTAATGGCCACCCCAAAAGTCACCCCAAACAACCTGGACTGTGATTGGCTATTGCTTTGACAGAGGTGGTATTTTGAACATACATCTTCATTTTGAGTCCTAACTTTCAACAGGGAGAATGGTGTCTCTCCCATGCCCACAGTGCAGCCTGATTGCCTGTTTACTGCAGTATGTCACTTTGGCAGTGGGCCGAGGTCATCTAGCGAGAAGTGCATACGGCTTTACTGCACTAGTTCAGAACACCAGCCTTCAGCTTGAAAGAAGCCAGTTAGTCCATGTTTGGTTTGATACAATGGCTGAGGCTAAGAGGAACAGGATGGTGATGGATGAAGCTAAGAAGAGAAAAGAGAGACTGACCATGGAAGAAGCAGAGTGTATATGTCCCTGGAGATATGAGATATAACAGATTGTGGCGTATCATTACCTGAATCATCATTACCTGAATCATCATTACCTGAATCATCATTGTCAGCTTTACCCGGTGCAGAAATGAATATAACAGAAGTTATGTCTCAGGTTTGCATACAAATTAATAAATAAATCCATCATACGCCAAACGCTGTTTATTTCCTTTACCTTATTTTAAGTTGGCTTTATAAGTTTGGAACCTTACAAACCTATCTCAACTAGCACAATAAATTACCCTCTCCAATGCAGCCATGGAGTCACGGCCCAAAGATATCATGGCACCAGTTGAATACATACTCCACATACAGTTTGCAAGCAACGAGCTGAAGACGCTTGCAGAGTCATACTTGCACGCAATCCGGTAATATTAATGTACCTTGTCAGTCAACATGGCTGGTTGCCTTCACATGACATCTTTGTCGGCTTCACACAATCTGCTTGTAAACAAATGCACTTTGTCTATGAGGAGGGGGAGGCGTAACAGCACAATGTGTTTTACAAAAGTGCATTGTGACTCAGAGACCTTCAGTGGGCACAAAACGCATCAAACCTAATACCTACATATTGTTGCTGTGTGGATGAGAGAACGGGGGATGATCTCCACCAGTTGGTTGCCGATTGAGAGTCGAAGCCATCGAAAAGTGCAAAAAGGACTAGCACCCTTAAGATGTCATTTTTGTGTGCATAATGATCTATAAAGTGTTCATAACATATCAGTTAACTATAAAATGCTCCATTAGTTAGAGCTTTTAAAGCTTTCTCTTTAAGAAAAGGTTTGGTATTTAAAATGGTATGGCTCAGTGATACCAAGACGTTTTTAGGGACCTGGGCCCATTATTGTGTAGATTTTGGCCCTGGCACGCCCTGGGTGAGTAATGGCAGCGGTGCATTAGGAGAGAGAGGGGGAGAGAGAGGGGGAGAGAGATGTGTGACAGCCTGAGTTGTGAGTCAACATCAGAGGCCTCGGGCTGACCCCACAGGGGATTACACACTCTGATTTAAGAGCATCTCTCCAGCTCCTCGTCTCCTCTCTGTAACACAGCACCCACCTGATGCAGCATAATGTCCAGGAATACACACACAAGCTCACGTGCACGCTCACACGCAAACTCTCAGGATCACTCTCGTTATGCCCTCATTCTTAGCTGCCCTCCATCTTGTGCTACAGGGTCGGGGCAGAGCGGGATCCTATCAGGGTTTGTATCCAGAGAGGGAGAGAGAGATGTGAGCCCCTGCAGTGGTAAGTAAATACAGCCTAATGGCCTCTGATTAATTCTACATGGCTCTCATCGGGGCCAGTAAAAAGAGATGTAATGACCTGCATCTCTTTCCTTCTCCCTCACTCTACCCCCTCTCCTCTCTCTCTTTCTCAATTTCTCCCTCATTTGCTCGGCTTTTGATTATGAATTAAAAGGGATTGCAAATGGTACGCTGTTGGTTGGCCCCCTGATTGCCATATTTGATTAAGAAATGTCAGTGTGCATGTTTCCCATGGCTGTCTTTTTTTAGCCTCTCTGCTCGTTCCAACGTTCACACATGCACGAGGAAACACAATGGCTCCGAGGCTCTCAGACAAGGCTGCCACGAACAGCATAACTTGCGCTAATCAAACGCATTCTTCCGTCTTCCCTTTCACTCGTTTTTTGCCTTTTCAACACTCGCTGGGTTTTTGTATCGGCCGTGAGACACAGCAACAAGGGAGAAATCACAGGAAATTAAAGAGCATTGAGAAAAGACAGGTAGAGCAGAGAATACAGACAGGAACAAGTGATGGAGGAAACCAATCGGAGCAGACAGGGGCCAGTTTCCCTTTGTCTGGACGTAAACTTCTCAAAACAGAACTCTCTGGAAGTTGTTTAGTTTGATTTCAATTTGTATTTCTGCCCTTAAGGTTACATTCATATGTATACTTGTGCATCTGGTTTGAAGGAATGTATTCTGACTTATTTTAGCACAGAGGCTGCAATTGACCTCTTTATATCTCCATGAGTGGAAACCAAAGGCTCACTTGCAGCGTATTCTTTCATAGCATTGTCATTGTCTCAGTCAGTCTTACCTGAACAGCTCCGTGTTCAGTTCCTTTCTTTATAACTCAAGATTTGGAATGAGAAACACATTTGACTCAGTCAAAACCATGCGGGGCCTAGTCACTACTTTGACGTCCACAGATGAGTCTTCCTTGTCAAACACACAGAGGGTTTTCATCCCAATTTTATGTATTTGAAATTTGAGCCCAATAAATAACTTGTTTTATATTATTTTGAACTTCTTCTGAGGTAAAAGGCATATGTGAGTCTTGAGATTTCATTTTATCTTTAGAAAATAGTATTAGATTTATGTTGTAGCATCATGGTTCCAAAGAGTTTCATTTCTGTTGATATTAAAAACTTAAATTGCCCCCCAGCTTGAGTCATAATCCAATATTCCAGACCATATTCCTGTTACCCTATATTTGTTCTCTAAGTTTTCACACCTTCATTGCACTGTCTTTAGATGTTGGTTAACATGTTCACTGTTCTCTCAGTGTAGACTGTAGCTTGACTCTGCCCACTGTTGGTGGTTTTGAGTTTTTGAATTCCTAATAAAGTCACAAACACTGGTGTTTAAATCATAGGAGAGACATACTTTATATGTGAAGTCATCAGATAATAACCCATGTCTGACTCAAATCCATGATATGTAAGTAGATAGTCTATGGTGCTCTCACACATACCAAAAACTCCTGAAAACGTCCTCACATATTCAGGGTGAGCTGCATGTTGGAATGCTAACAGCCACATTTTTCACTTCTGCTTGACCCTGCTTGGTCCTGCCAGGCCCAGAGGATTTTTTTTTTCTGTGAACTCAGGTTAAACAGCTGTGGATGTTGTGCTTTGCCTCAGTGTATTGCCTGTCAGCACCTGTGTCCGATCTGACTTAAAGCTGTTTGTTTGCACTTCTGACGTTTTCTCCTTTCTAGATCCTTGCTTGTGTTGTACTTACTCTCTGATGTACGTCGCTTTGGATAAAAGTGTCTGCTAAGTGAATTGTAGAATTGTGAATTGAGAGAACGCATCAGGAAATATTCAGGAAAATTCTCCATGAGCGTGAGGGATCGTGGCTATATATAAGACTGTTTAGTGCGCGACTGGTGCCGCATGCACGTAATGAAACTGTTTCATTATATTTTCTGTTCTGCAGTATGTTCTTCTCTTTTCTTTTGTAGATATTGTGAATATTTCATACTGATACAAAAGCACAAAACTGTTGTAGGGTTGAACTCATCCACTGCTTTCGCATCATTTTTTTCACATCATGTCTTGCCTCCTGAGACTCCCCCTCCTGTCCAACAGGGAAAGTGTCCCACTGTGAGGTGCATGTGTGAAAAAAACAACAACAAGATTTCAGGTTCAGACTAGCTGATATTTTCTAGAACAATTTTAAGGAGTGAAAACATGAAAAAGGCTTCATATAGATAGATTGTCATTGTAGTGCAGCAGCAAGCACAGCAATACAAATTGGATCAGTGTCCTTACCAGTGCAGATGACTTAAAAAGAGATATGGATAAATACATCTAGAAAAAAATTATGCTTAAAGCACAAAATAAAAACACAATATTGCAATATAACAGATTGTATATTGCACACACACCAATACCTTTAGCTCATCTGGCTGCCCTTAAATGACCCAAAGATTTAGCTTTTTGCTGTACTATGTGTAGCGGCTAATTCCTACTCTCATCTCTCGTCACGGTTCAGGTGCTTTCAGATTTTACTGCTTCTCTCCTGTGACCTCTTCAGCTCTACTGCTGCTGTCAGTTATTAGTTTTAGTGTTCAGCAGCACATATCTCATGCTCTAAAACGTCGATCACAGCCTCTCTCAGTACAGGCCACACAGCTTGTCCGTTATGTGTGGCAGCTTGCGTGCATATACATTTGAGTGGCATGTGTATGCGTACAAATGTATGGCATGTCCATGACTCGATGCTTGTGTGTGGGAGAGTGTGTGCCTTTGTGTGATAATGGTCCGTGTCCATCAGCACACAGAGCACGAGCCCTCTGTATCAGGCAGAGGACACACTTAATGCCTGTCACAGGGTCAGATCAAGTGTGTACAAAGGAGAATTGAATCCTTTGAAAAACAGAATCCAACCAAGGACAGTTTTCCCATTTGGCAAGGAGTAAGAAAGAGAGGTGCATAGAGAGGGGGGGGGGGGGAAATGGGAGAGAGAAATGGTGTAGGTGCCTGCAGGAGAGAAATGTGTTGATCTTTTGAGATGAAAAGCCCTATTTTCACAGGCTACAAAATGGAAAGGTGGTCTTCAGGGCCAAGGCCATGAGGAGAGGAGTTTCTTTACTCTCCAGGTCCTTTTGTTATCCTCTCATCAGTCCATCTCAGAGGAAGGTGGATGTACGAAGCCCAGGGCGTGGGAGGAGATGGCTGTGACGACTCTCTGCCCCACCAGCAAGAAATGGGCTCCCTGCACGAGCTGGAGCAACATAGGAGAAGAGGAAGAGGTGAGATTGAAGTCTGAAAGTGTTAATGAGGGGACGACACAAGTAGAAAAGGTTCCACTGGGCTCTTTTTTAGAAGGTGGCCCCTCTCGCATTATATTCTTGACTCCCCTCCAGGAGGGCCTAATGACGCTCTCCAAGGAGGCCGTGAAAGGGGGGGGAGGGTTGGGCTGACATACCAGGAAGAAGCGCCATGAACACAACAGAGGAGGTAGCCAAGAAAAAGGCAGAGAGAGAGAGAGAGAGAGAGAGAGAGAGAGAGAAAGAGAAAGAGAATAGTGTCCCCTCTAGAGGTAAGAGCGAGAAGGAGGCTCTTTTTCTCAAGACTCTTCATGCGCCCATCTTCCTCTCACTTCAATCTCTCTCTTCTTCTTCTACAGCTCACCTCTCCTACCTCCACCCCTCCGCATCCTTTTTTTCCCCTCCGGAGCAGGTTTGTAATTGTCACACACACACACACACACACACACACACACACACACCAGCACTATTTTCCATTAACTTAAGTATGTACAAGGAGCTAATAGCTGACAGAGCTAAATGTGGGTTTAGTTGTGATTTTAAGCTCCATCACAGGCAGGAAGAGGCCCTCAGGTTGCAGTGGGGAGTGTAGGCATAACAAATTCCCAGAATTTCCCATGCTTCCAGATTTTTTCCCTCCAAAACAACTTTTGTTCTTTTTTTAATTGAATGTAGACCAAATGATGGTTGGGACATGAACACAATTAGCCAAATTACAAATTAAACACAGGCATCGTGTAGACAGAGGCATTCAGACTTACAGTAAAGGATATATAACGGTCTGTATGTTTAAAGCAATCCCAGTTTTCCCAGTATTTTTTCCTGTTGTCTTCTTAGCCTTAATAGTAAAAGTAATTGTCTCCATTCAGCATAAATAGTTTGATGTTATGATGTTAAAAGGGAATAATATGCTGGTGGTATTCCTCTGGAACCAGCATTATGTCATTGTTTTAGCTGAGACCCAAAGGTGCAAAAGGTGAAAGAGAATGTCGATTCAGGTATACAGAGTTTCCAAATCTAGTTGGCCCACTCTTTTCCAGAGACGTTTTACATATGAACAAGATAAAGTGTGTACATAGATTGATGAAATCACTCCTCACTCCCTCCAGCAGAATTGTTGTGAGCCAATGTATTTGACCTTTTATTTTGGTTTAGGATAAGAGAGATGGGACAGTGGATGGAGTGGTAAATGACATGCAGCGAAGGAGCCACAGGTCGCAAGCTTTTGAGAAGTGTAGCCTGTGTACATGGGAATCATCTTGGGATGTAGCAGGTTTGCTATATTGAAGCATCTGATATTATGTTAGTTTAATTTATAATTGATTGTATTTTCATTTCTTAAGGTGGAGCCTCTATTGCACTGTTTGTGAATAATCCCTCTATTGTTATTTTTTTCTTGATTAAAAGTTCCAATAATATCTGGGTATCTCTTGGTGGTTTAGTTCATGTGAAGAGTTTTTAGCTGATTATGAAACAGATTGGAATCAATACTGATGCCTTTATATGACATACAGCAAAGCAAACAAGCCAATCACCAAAGGGATGGATTATTTCTTGTTATTGTTAATGCCAGACACATCTGCGACAAGGTCACTGTCGGACGAAGCAATGCAGCACATAAACCAGAGGGGAAGATTCACAGCAAGGTATACGTTTTACTGTTGAAAGAAGGCAGGATGACATCATTTCTTCTGAGAGCGCTCATATGTGCAGGACAGAATCAGCAAAAAGATGTGGTACTGCTTGGCCGCAGAGGTCGCTAAAATCGACACAAAATGAAAGTTTGTCACCCTAGCTTTAAGTAATAAGCATTGAAAGGTAAAATCCCTCTTTGCCCAGCTCTTCAAAACAAATTTATAACCCACACCCATTTACCCCCAACCCTTCTACTCCCCGAGAATGCCAGAGTATCCATAAACAGAATCAGAGAGTACAGTAAGGATTCTAATCAGGCAATCAGGGCTGTTTTCAGAGGTGTAACAGCGGTGCTGGTCTCATCTTTGTCTGCGCTTTAATTACTTGCTATTGCATTTTGATGGAGGGGGGTGACGGGGATGATTGTGCCTTATCACCTATCTCCAAGGATAAAAGACTACCCAATTACTTTGTTTGGATGCTAATGATTGCATTTCATTAGTAGCCGCTCTTAGCCCTCCTCACCCGATAAATGAATGAATATGCCGTAATTTCAATTATTGGAATTATGAAAATTGCTTTTAAAAAGACGGCACGGGTATCATCAGCTTTCCACTGTGACATAATGTCATTTTAATTTCTATAATGGTTTTAATTGTCAGTGGCCCCGCTGTGCATTAATCATTTAATTGTATTGTCTTTTTCTGCTGCAAACACCTACATCCCCCACCCGACACCCACTCGTTTTCCCACCCCAGCTTTGAAAATACAAATCACAATCAGCACTATCATCTCCAGAGTGATGAGAGAGGCTGAAAACAAGACTAAGTAAGAGACGTAATTTAAAGTTTCAAGATGGCGGGAGATAGTTTTTCTTTGTATGAGGGTTTTGCACACTGAATTTACAGTGAATCGACGACTTGTAACCTTTGATTTGTCAAACGTTGTTTTATTGTTGATATATCGTCAAAATGTGATTAAGTTATTGAAGAATATTTAAATAATAAACAGTTACTTAAATATCAAATTATTTAATCGGCTACACATTTCACAGCTGAAGAAATGAAACTTAAATACAGAGAGAAGGTTACGCTAAGGAAATAAGCAGTTAAACACCGACATCATTCTCTCCAACAAATGATGTATTTTCTCTTATTGATGGATTCTTCTATACAGTAAAGGAAGGTCAAGGGGTCGAGATTCAAAGAAGAACTGTCTTTGTTGCCATAGTAACAACCTGTAGTCAGTCAAAAAAAAAAGGTTTAGGATGTCTTCATTAAAAGCTTTTTGTTTTGTTACAGAATAGGATAAGTTAAGATACAATGCCAAACAATCTGATACAATATATATTATATTTTTATATTCTTAAGTCACTGAGGAGGGCTAGACCCCACCCTTATATTATTTTCAGAGGCCCAACCTTAATCCACCGTAAGCAACACACTTGGCAACACTAAGCAAGAAACAGTGGAAAAAGCAAAACTTCCTTTAACAGGTAGAAACCCCGAGCAGAACCAGAATCACGCTGAACAGCCATCTGCAATATGAGACGCTTGATTATCTCCATAGTAAATATGGTGCTGACCTGGAAGAAATCAGATGTCTACTAAAAAGATGTGAGAAGGGATTGCAAGTCATTAAGAGGAATATAAAGGAATAAAAATACATTTAAAAACTGCAAAAAGGGACACATGAATGAAACAAATGCAAAATGGAAAGCAGTGTTGAAAAAAAAACTTGTGCTGCAACTCAGTCATGCAGCCCTGCATAGAAACAAAGGTGTAAAGTGAAACACTTAACATGTCAATATATTCACTGTGTTATACATGTGGAGCTGCGAGCCGCTCGGCAGCAGAGAGGAAACCTGTGACTGACAGCCTTGAGAAGCCCTCCACCGTCTCCTCCACCGCTCCTCGAGAGGGATGGGGTCAAGTGTGCCCCCTCAAACAAACACACTCGGATGCCCATGCAGAACACCTTGCCAAGCCTTTTAGCCACAGCTATTTTTCTTAAACTCATGTCATCAGGAGCACCGGAGGTTTTTCTCTCAGGCTTGAACTTCTGAGGGTGAAGTGGGCCAACGACCGGGCAGGAAAATACATCAGTGTGAGGAGAATCAGGTGTGCTCCCCCCATGAATACTTTTACTGCCTCAGCCTTCAAATGTTTTCTTCCTAGGTCATTTTCAGAAGAGGAGAAGATTCTGCAACTATACCACTGACATTTATACACCACTAAATTAGTTTGAGTCCAATTAGATTTAAAAAAAAGGTCCTTTAGACCCTCTGAGATCAGCCCCTGCACTCCTGAAAATTATCCGACATTGTGCAGGAGGGGTGCATGTGTGAATAGCGCAACCTGTTCACCTCAAATTTATGCAGACTTTTTTCCAGCTCCATAGTAGAAAAGTGTGCAGGAATTTGGGGTGATCAGATGTGGGAACGGGATTTAGTCCACATCACGTTGATGACGTCACACCGAGTGGCTTTTCTTGGCTTTATAATCTTCACTGCTTTCTTCAGGTGTCTATATGTTGTCTTCCACTCTGGCGTTATATGGTGGAGAAATCTTCATACATGTTACTGTGATATTAACCCTGAAATAGCAACCAGACTCTTCTCCTGCATGTGCTACCCTGTTGCAATTCAAAAACTGTATTTTAATTTAAACAAACGTGTGTATTTTTGAAAGCAGTGAATAATTGATCAGAAGAAAATAGTGCTCTAACACCGTGAAGATTTGACATGTTTACACGTCAAAGGAGAACAAAGCAACATGTTGATGGCAGCTGTGGCTCAAGTCTGATTTAAACGTCTTCCTCAAATCCACACCCTAGGCTTGTGTAACCCTGTATGGATGCAGAACCCTATGTACGAAGCCTGACATTCACCTCCTCAAACGTTTAACCATGCAGCAGAACAGGGCAAATGCAAGCCCTTTGATTGGTCTGCTGGGAAGCATCGTCTTTCAAGAACAATATTGATCAGCTTTACTGTAAACTCCAATGTAATATGTTTGGTTTCAGTTACCATGGTTTCCCGCAAGCAAACAAGCAGAGAATGTGGCGAAAAAAACCAATAAATATAGCCTAGAAATTAGACTGCCAACTATGCTTGTAGGCAGAGTTTTGCTGATAGTGCTCACGACGATGTGGGCCACTACAATGTAACCACGGCATAGATTTGACACATAGGTATAGTCGTGCTCAGAGGTACAGTGGGCTGTCCACCAAACCAGAAGATCTGCTGTTTGAGCCCTTAAATACTCCATGACGTGTGAAGAAAAGCACTCTGAGTGGTTGGAAGGTTAGTGAACAGTTTTATTATCTACATCTGTAAAATATTGCACAATCTAATACATAGCCATACATCAGCTCTGCAATACCTGCAGCTTTACAATGTTTCTAATATTCAGTTTTTGGAAAAGGTCATTTCAATTCAATGTTTATTGTTGTGTTCATAGTTTTAGGTGCTGAACTGCTTTTTATTAAGAAGATTTCTTTTGCATACATTATAACAGGGGTCTCCCTGAGCAGCTTTAAAAAAAACATGAAAGTGGTTGAGAACTTTCGGGGATGAGCCCGGGGATCCGGCCGAAGATTTCTGCCTTTTAATAAGGCAGTTTTTTCTTACCACTGTAACTTTTGCTGCTTTGCTAAAGTGCTCATGATGGATAGGCCGGATCTTTGTAACATAGCAATAAGTAAGGTCTTTTTACCTGCTTTTTGTAACATAACAATGAGTAAGGTCTTTTACCTGCTTTTTGTAACATAGCAATGAGTAAGGTCTTTTACCTGTTTTTTGTAACATAACAATGAGTAAGGTCTTTTACCTGCTCTTTTGTAATGTTAACAGACAAAGAGTAAGGTATTTTACCTGCTTTTTGTAAAGTGTCTTGAGATAACACTTGTTATGAGTTGACACTATACAAATAAATTGAACTGAAATTGAATTGAACTATACTTGCATCACATCGCTTATGTTTAGTCACATTGTGTTAAAAAACAAATGAACAAGCTGAATTAAGATTCTTCTTGTAAAATTTTAAATGTCAATACCCACAGCTCACAAAGTGCAGAGACTCCCTGTGTCACCGTGTTAGAACCAAACTATACATCAGTTAAGTAGCAATACTTTTATGGACTTTTATGGACGGTTGTGCTTTTTGGCCACTGCCAAGGTCCCCTTCACTGTCTATCATAAATCTGGGTAAATTGCATCGCTAATAGCAGAGTATTATCTTTTTGATTGTAAGCTGACTTGCCTATCTAATAACTTTGTATTAGAGGGGGTGTGGAATCTGTGTATTTGATTTAATCAAGTTGGGAAGATACTTTTAAGGGGCATTTATTGCTGTCAGATTTTTGTACACAGTCAGTTCACCTCTTGGGGAGCTACTGAAAACCTTGGGGATCGACGGGTTAGGTTGCCCTCCAACAGTACAGAACAGCTATAGCTTTAGTTTGAGTGTGTGAATCAAAACCAAGCAACAACCTTGAAAAACTGAAGCCAATGAGGAAATGCAAAATCCTGCAGTTCCTCGAGTGTCCGCTTGAGGCTGGCTCCAGGAACACCTGAAGTCACATACACATGACTGGCAAAAAAGTATTTTTTACAGCATAAATAAACATGTTCACATGTTTACAGCCTGGTACAAAAAATGAAATAGGTCTTATTAATTATTGTGATCACTGGCACACAACTGTACGGGGGTTGAATTGTTTTTAAATGGCTCAGTTAAGATTTTGAAAACGATACGTGTTATCCATAGTTAGGTGCGTAGCTGACATGATTGACAGGTGGGCGCGATGTAACGGTTGGTCAAGAGGCTTAAAACCTGCCTCAGCTTCGGCTCTAAGCCTGTCGTTAGATTGACTAAAAGTTAGGCTGAGACTGCATTTCCAACAAGGCAGCGGCTGCTGATGAGCCTCCGGAGCCCCCCTGCCGTAACAGATGGCTGACGTCACTCAGGCTTCTTCCATTAATATTTACAGTCTATGACCAAAACGTATCATTATTAAAGGAGTTGATGACAGAAGATTTCTCAGGTGAAGTTTGTAAAGTGGAATCTGACTTTATGTCAAAAATGAAAAATAAGCAAATAACATGTTTGCTTTAATGCAGAAACATGTAGACATTCAGGATTTGTGGTCAAATCCTTTTAATATCTCCTTTCCTATTCTTTTCTCTCTTTCCGCCAAAGATTCATGAGCTGCCATGCAAACTGAAAAACTAAATTGTAATCTGTAATCTAGCTATTATCTCTCACATTTCATTCATATTGTGAATGTATCATCTCCATGGAGAAATATACAACTTCCTATTTTAAGAGAGTAAAACTGAAGTTCAAGGTGAAACTCAGATGTTTCAAGTAAAGTGTGTCTTCAAGGTTAGTTCTTTTCTTGAAATATTTTCACAAATAGCGTTTACCCCACATCAGAGTGTCTGGGTTTTTTTTCTCTTTCGTTTCTTTGTGACAGCAGACGTAAAGGTTGTTGAAGGATCATGTCTTTACATCCAGCTTGCTGCCAATCTGAAGGTTTCTTTGATAGATGTGACCGGTGTGTGTGTGTGTGTGTGTGTGTGTGTGTGTGTGTGTGTGTGTGTGTGTGTGTGTGTGTGTGTGTGTGTGTGTGTGTGGATAGGATAGGATAGGAAACAAAAAAAAAACCAGAGCTAGCGGTAGACAGGAAAGTACACTTGATGGAGAGAGGAGTTACAAAAGACTTGACCTTGGTGAGTTTGAATTCTATGACTCTGTGGAAAGGTCTGCATACTGTTTCTTTTCACACAACATTTTTTTTTATTTCGCAAAAGAAAAAAGACATTTTGGCAACGGGTTAACAGTCTTTAGAGCAAAGGGTCAAGAGGACTTTTTACATACAGTGAACAAAGATGGAGATTGTGTGTGTGTGTGTGTGTGTGTGTGCGTGTGTGTGTGTGTGTGTGTGATGGCAGTCTAAGGAACAGGACAGCAATGACAGGTTTTTTTTATTTCATGTCAATGGCAGTGGGATGAATGGTTGGCCTGTGACCAGCTACACAATTGTGCCACCTTCTGGAGTAAACAGGGAAGTAGATCAAGGACAGGGAAGGACTCAAGTGAGGTTTTTTTTTTCCAAAAATATAATCACATAAACATGCACCTCTTCTGGTGTATTTTTGTGTGAAATGATAAATAAGCTCATGTGACTACACACAGTATGATACTAGAATGCCTGTAACTGTAAAAATAACTAAAAACTAGAATACTAAATGTTTGGTATCAGGATTCGGAATAGCTGACGCTTCAGTATATTGTAGTGTTATCAAGTCTGTATGTTAGTTATTTCAAATGTTGAACTTATTATTTGTGTCTTCAAATTAGGGCAAAATCAATCTGTGAAAGAACAGAAAATAGGGGTGACAGATATAGCCGAGCAGTGTTGTTGTGCGCCTCATGTACAACCTCAGCCCTTTGCTGCATCTCCCACTCTCTCCTAACATTTCCTACCTCTATAATGTGGTCCTATCCTGAAAAAGACGGAAAAGGCCCTACAAAAAAAACTTTAAAATGTTGTCATTGTCACTAACAGTTTTTCAAAGTTTTCTCAGCAGAGTGATTTCCCACCAACAAAAACACATCAAAAACGGCAGGTTTTTCAAGGTAACTCATTTTTACTCTATTGTTAATCATACTAATTAAAATATGCTCTTACTAATTAGAAAAGCATAATCAATCTTATTTAGATTATTCAATTTTTTTGTAATTTGTCCCCACGGTTGCAGTAGATATAATAATATATATATGTATATATATATAATATAATATAATAATGTCTATATGTCATGTTTCAGTTTGGGGCTTGTGGAGCTCTCGGAAAGATGTTCATGTGCATGTGTGCGTGTGCGTGTGCGTGTGCGTGCGCGTGTGCGTGTGTGTGTGTGTGTGTGGCCACTATAGTGAGAGTGTGTCTATGGATGTGTTTGTGTATTTGGAGTTGCAATGATGCGCAGGAGGGGGCTGCAGAAAGAGAAGATTGGGGAGTGATTCAATCGCTACACAAATGGATTTGGCTAATAGAAGCAGCCTCTGATCCTGACGGGTGCACAGCTGGAGCTCCCCTAATTGGATAGGGTGAAGAGCGGGGAAGAGAGTGCAGAGAAAAGAAAAAGAGAGAATATGGCCCCTGGAGAAAATGCACCTCAGCTGTAACACTATTGACCCGACAAGGATCATGCCAAACGTTAATACAGGTGAAAAAGGACACACGCCTGCAAGAAAAGTCATGTGGAGCCTCATCGTTGATGATATTCTCACCTTGAAAAGCAGCTCGGAGTATTTTAGTGAAATCCTTCTCAGTGTTTTAAATACCTGATGAAGGAAGAAGTGGCCCGCTCTCTAACCCACTTCACATCACTAGCACCATTAGAGAAATAACTGGGCCTGATGGGTGCAAACAGGAGCCTTAGAAGCATTTAGCAGCATGAGTACCGACCACTTTCTGTCCGTGAATTGCTTTATTGTTAAAAGAAATCAAGATACAGCATGTGACGCTCTATTATCGATGACCTTCCATGTTATTGGAGCCGCTCTGAGATAGTTTGAAGTAAGACGTGTCAGACTGGTTCAGACAAGAATGAACCGAGTTCACCCTTTAAATTCCTGAATAGATTAAAAGATTCCCTGTAGCGGTCGCCTTTGTAGAGCATGGACAGAACATGAGTGTGCAAAACATCCATAAAGACTCCGACAACTGTCCAACTATGACAGGAGATAAGAGCCAATCTTTATTTATATGCCTAAACCAAAACCCCACAAAAGAAGAGAATCTACTCAAACTCCTCCACAGGTTTCACATATCAGTAAAGTTTGAAGAAAATTAAAATTGGCTGCACCTACGCTGACCAAGAGAAAGGCTAATTATGCTCTATTACTTACAAAATTGCAACTGTCAGGTATAAACTTGTAACAAAGGTCCTGCTGAGAGAATTCAAAAACCCTCACATGTGATTTAGTTTGTGCCAGCTCACACAACACAACATCAACAGTCAGTGCTAACAATGGTCCTGATGAAGTCCAGAGTTGGTCTCACACACAGGTTTTTTTCTTAAGCCGGAGTTTAGTTTGTTACATAATAATTCTGCACAAATCCCAGTGTGCCTTGGATTGTTTTTTTAAGTTCATTTTTTACCCATGCCATTAACCCTAACAAGATTCAATTTTGGCACAATCAAGGGCCAAAAACTTTCACTTGTGTGTCCCCTGCCTTAATCTTCCTGTACTCTTCAATGACTCCCTTCATCCTGCACTTGCTGTATTTTTCCTTACTGCTGTGTTGGTGGTTTCTCACTTGCACAAAATTCCTGAAAAATTCCTGAACTTTAGGGGGGGTGAGCTGACACAAACTAGGAAATATTCAGGAATATTCTCTGCAAATCAGATTTATTTAAGGAAGAGTTGTGCAGTGTGGACGTTTACATAGCTCAACTCTGTTGCTTTGCTTACCACTTTTTTAAGTCATGTCTTGCCTCCTGTGTTCCCCACCCCGCTCTTCTGACAGGGATAGTCTCCCGCGAGGTGCATGTGTGAACAACTAACTCAAGAAGGTTTCAGGGACAGTCTGACTGAAATTCTCCAGGAATTTTCAGGAGCACATATGTTAAAACAGCTTGTGCTTGTTTTGTCCCTGTGCTTTCCCATTTGCCGTCTTTCTGCACCTCTCTTTCTGTCTCACTGGTATCATTCTACTTTGCAATAGATAGGAAATAGTCTGGGATGGGTTAGGAGGTCAGGGCTAAACTGTGTAAGATTTGGCGAGGTTACTATATTAGTATAAATTGGACGGGTCGGGCTCTGTATTTTTTACTAGCAGGTGGCTAACGGAAGGCAAAACACCTGGCAAAATCCAGCTTTTTCCATTGACATTTATGTGGTTGATTAGGCACACATCAAGAGGTTGGGAACAACTTACCTGGAGCATAAAGAGCAATGGTGATTAAGTTATTCATTAGAAAAGCAATTTTGGACTATCCCAATCAACCAAAATTGTGCTGTCCCATTGATGGATGGGAAAAAACAACTATAAATTATAGTTTTTAATTGATCTAGCAGTTATACATAACGTTTCCATCAAAGGTTTGTAAAATATAATAGCTTTGAATATTCTTCGGCCTTAAGATGAAAACTAGCGAAGCTTATGTGATTTCATTCTCCTCACCTTGCATTACAGGCTCAACTGAACACCTCGAGATGTAACACCAATAAGAGCATTCAGATTCAGATTCTTGATTGGAAATTTGCACATCATTTTTATTATGCAGTAGGTCAAAGAAAAAATAAATGAAACCCTTTCTCGTAATACCGTCCCATTCAACCTTGTGTCCCAATCAACCCGATTTCACCCTGGATTTTTAGAAAGTTGAGCAGCTTGTTTAGGGTTAGGAAAAAGTTCATGTTTTGGGTTCAAATAGATGCTTTGTTGTTACGGGTTAGGATAAGAAAAACAGGAAACAGAGTGATTAAGTTGACACCAAGTCAAAACCAAAAGGGTAGGATTAATGCTGTTCATTTTCTTGCCAGCAAAAAAATAATTGAAAGAAACACCATCTATGTAGCATAGAGTATTACATTGCAAAAAAGAATTACACTCAAATCTTAGCATGTGGATTTGTCTAATTTCTAGTCAAAAATATGTTATTACACTTAATATTTGCTGCAATACCTGAGAAGTTCAGATATACATTTTATTTCAAGATATAAGATGTTGTGAGATGTTTACGACTAGAAATTAAACAAACACACTTGAAAGTGCATTTTTGACCAACATGTACAAATGTAGGATGTATGTCTCATCATGCACACAAGAGTGATAAAAAAGCAGATGGTCAGGTGCCAGCTGACTGCCTGAAAAAGTGTGTGTGTGTGTGTGCGCGTGTTTGTGCGTGTGTGTGTGTTAGTGTGTATGTGAGACAGAGAGAGAGTGAGAGAGTCAGACGGTGAAAGATCTCTTGTGTGTATTCTCAGTGCAGGGGGTCTCTTCCAATCGCCCGAAACACAAAGAGCTCCTCAGCATGAACCCACCAGGGGGGCTCTTAGGAAACACATCAGCTCTCAGGAAAAAAAAGCTTACATATATAGGAAACAGGCTGTATAGGAGGAGCACACACACACACACACACACACACACATAGCCGCATCTCTTTTTTAATTTTCAGCTGTTATCTAATTTTTAATGTAGAAGCAGAGAAACCCAACGACTGCAAAACACATCCCCCAACGCTTAAAAAAGAACAAATTTGTGCAGCATGTGTCCAGACTGTTAGAATAAATAGCCCACTATGCCCCATGCTGCCTGTTTAACACTCCACCACGTACAATCAACATATTAGTGTACAAACACAGACTAACTGTCAGATCTCGTGGACACACACACACACAGAGGCAAGCCACAGACCCTCCCACCGTGTTTCCATTGTAGCGGCCATTGTAACAGTTTTGTTGGAGCCATATGGGCTGGTTTAGGGGACGTGGACCCCCGGCAGCTGAGCCTTTGTCCCTGTGTCACAGAGGTCGCCGGGATTGTGTTCCCAGCTAATTCCCTCTTTCAGGGACAGCAGATCAGAGTCTATAATGATCTGGGCGGCCTAGCACAGGGATTACTGCTGCTGCGTCTGACATCAACAGGCTGTGTGTGTGTGTGTGTGTGTGTGTGTGTGTGTGTGTGTGTGTGTGTGTGTGTGTGTGGGTGTGGGTGTGGGGGGGGGGGGTTAAGAAAGGAGGCGAGATCGAGAGAGATGACATCTTAAGATGAAACATTGTTGCAACATCCTTAACAACAGGAATCAATTGATTCCCCCCTCACACCAAACCCACCCACCGCACTGAAACAGATTCACCCCAACACACACACACACACACACACACACACACACACACACACACACACACACACACACATGGCAAACACGCTCTAAATTTTCCACCTCATTTCCTTCAATCCAGCTTAGGCAAACATTATTAGCGGCGAAAGTGAAGGCAGTGGAGGGAGAGTAATGGCTTCTTGTGTCTTCACTGACCTCCATTGTCATCGAATGATTTACAAATTACAGAAGACTGTGTGGATGTTTGGCCTCACTGCTCCAGTGTAGCAGCTCCTATACTTCCAAAACAAATGAAACAACCATTTAATGACTTAAATTAGCATATAGACCTTTTTTTATTTTCCCAGTAAAAACACAAACATTGTGTCACAAAGTCTACATTCAAAGTTTAAAGGACAATTAGCAGCCGAATAAGAATGCAGAGTCAGTTGGCAAGGTATAGGTATTGGTATCAGAAGCATTTTGTTTCAGTGTCTAGTTTGTTTGTTTGTTTGTTTGTTTAAGGCTTTTTGACCTTCATCTAACAGACAGGAAATGTGGGAAGAGAAAGTTGGCGATGACATGCACTAAACAGGGTAAGGACCAGGAGTCAAACCTGCGACCACCGTGAAGAGGACTGTAGCCTCTGTACATGTGACGCCTGCTCTACTGAGCTATACCAGCACACCAGTCATTAGTCCACTTTTGTCTCTTTGTAGTGCGAGTACTTTTAACCAATCACATTGAGCGGCCTTTGTTGCCTTGGAAAAAAAGCCAGGCCATTTGAAGGCAACCATAACACACAATGTATACACTACACATCACCAGCTTTCATCTGAATATTATTCTTTTTTAGCTTTTTTTATAATCTTCTTTAAAATGCAGACGTCTCAAGAAAGAACTTTAATTCCATTTTTATGTCTCATGTTACGCGTTTAACTGTAATCTAGATATCTGCTGACTGCAGCAAGAGTCTTTAATTTCACCCTTTGGCTCCAGAAGATTCATAACCTTCAGATATGAATTAATGGTTTCAGTTGTACTTCAAACAAAAATGCGAAAACATGAACTTTTTCCAGTCTCTAAGTTCTCAGGATTGGCTGTATCTTTGGGGATTCGTGGGATGTTTACTGCAAATCTTTGATACTGTCATTCAGTGATGCAAATCAAAAGTAAAATAATAGTTAGAAATAAATGTTTGTCACAGAACCCTTTTTATATGATTTAAAAGATTGAACACACTATATAACAAATTTGATTTTATCTTTATTGTATTATTTTTACAAGATTATTTTGCATGGTAATTATATTTTAGAAAATGTTCCATGTTTTTCAGACCTAACCTATACAGTACTTATGTACTTAATTATTTTTTTATTCGATCCATACATAGATCGATATGTCTGCACTGGGCTGGTACTGGCTGAATAATCTGCATTGCCAATATACTGTCAAATCTCTAAGTAGTGATAATAGTGAACTAAGTGGATTGAACAAAATGAACAAAATGAAGGAATGCTCAAGTAAATTAGAAGAATTTTAGCAAATGAAGTTAGGCTACTTAAAGCGTCTGTGAGTAGTTTAAAGCAAGTTATGAAATATTCTAATTTTAATATAAATGCCTCTATATAAGAAAATGAGAGCGTCAGCATAAAGATGGATTATTTCTACAGAATATTGCTTAATGCCTGAAACCACTGCCACAGGGTCGGTGTTAGACGATTAGCAGCAAACTGCAGAAATGGAAAAGATCTAGATGAGTGGATATGTTTGACAGTTGAAAGAAATAGAGATGAGACGTACACTGTACGATTTCAGGATGATTAAGACCTGATTTTGGTTCTAAATTATGGTCTATTTTGGCATTGTTTGTCATGCAGTGTGCAGGGGGGCCACGAACGCAAACTATACCGTGAGATCAGAGCAACAAGCTGATTCCACATCTTTAGGGATTTTTTTTCTATACTACATCTCCGCAAACTGTTGGAAACAGCAAGCATGTCTGTTTAATGTGTCTTCCTCTCTTCACGAAAGATATGAACGAGAGAGTGTGTGTGTGTGTGTGTGTGTGTGTGTGTGTGTGTGTGTGTGTGTGTGTGTGTGTGTGTGTGTGTGTGTGTGTGTGTGTGTGTGTGTGTGTGTGTGTGTGTGTGTGTGTGTGTGTGTGTCCAACAAGTGTCAGGGCTCCCTCCCGTTAAACACGTTGAGTGTGAGCACAAAATTGTAAGCTTTTCTTGTGTGTCATTAAAATGTCAGTGGTACAGTCTGAGCTGGTATTCCACAACAACATGTTATAATTGTACAGTGCACTATGCCCGGCTTTACGGTTCAGTGCTGCTTTGTCCAAAGGGGGCGCCAAAATCAACTAAACATGAAAGTTCCTCGAGGAGCTTTTTGACATTGTCACTATTGTTTATTTGTATAAAGCTCTGCTCTTTCTTTCTCTGGACAGTTTTGCTCAAAAACAGCTGCAGCACTCATGAGCAGAAAGTCTTGTGTTTAAATAAATGGCTTATTGAAATAAGAGCATACCAATTACTTGAAGTAAGCTTGTACAATTGAATCCATGTATTTGAACATTGGTGGATTGTTATGAACAGTGAGACACTTTGTTGAAACAGTGTAATCAGATATATGGGATCTCAAGCAGAGAGACATACATCCTAAATGAAGAGCACTCACACACATACACGCTGAACTCGAAGCATCCTTCTCTTCATGAACCCTCCCATGTTTGATAAAGAGGACTCTCAACAAGGCAGAAAACAAAGACTTGTTTGCTTTCCTTCATTCCACTTTTTAATTTTCTGCTCTCATTTGTTTCTGCGTGCATCTTTCCACATTTTATTCTCTCTCCTCTCTTGCGATGGAAGGGGACTTTCATTGAAATTCATGCTCTCAAGGACCGGCTTCCATGCAAGGCCAGAAGATAATAGGCCGACCTATTTACCCAGCAGTTTTATTTATCTTTTTTTCCCTCCGCCTTTCCCCCCTCTAGCTTTGGATTGATCATGGTCGCTGTGAGATGACAGCTGTCTCCTGTGCATTAGCATTGCAAATGAAAGAGAAGAAAAAGAAGTGGAGCTTCAGTGTGTTGAGCCACAGGCCTACAGTCTGAGCTGGCGGAGAGCTGATCAGCAGCCTGATCAAGTGCTGCAAGGACACTGTGGGACCTCAAGCTGCTGACTGTGGGACATGGAGACATTAGCTATATGACTATGTGTCTTTTCAAGATAGTCCTTGGGTTGCATTTTTAGTATTATCTGAATGACACTCAGTCATATGTGACAACAATTCAATTTGAATAATTATAACTGCCAGTACATGTTTTTATTCAAATCTTTCTAGTTAGTAGGCATAGTTAATGTCTAGTTTGGACTTGCCTGCCAGGTGCTATGACTTTACAATTCTGATTTTTGCAGCAGGCTAAGCTTAACTTTACAGGCTTTCATGGTGACCCTGTGCAGATACCTCTATTTTTTTACAACCAACCCTTACAATAAATATTTATAGCTGCCTGTCCCCCACCCTAATCTCTATTTACAGATTCTGCAGGAAAAACAGAATATATAGGTTTAGAATCAGATTGTTTTGTGTTTGTTGTCCCAGTTGTATCATGCACTAGGGTCTCACTGGGCTTTGTCTGCAGTTTCTTTCAGACTAGGCTAATTAGCTGCATTTCCAATATGGCGACTATTACCAATGTGCTTCAAAAGCACTCTTCAGAAACTAATGAGTGACCTCACTGGAATTACATCCATTTTTATACAGTCTATTGTTGGAACACCATTATGAAAGTAAAAAACATTTCTGTTAAACTCTTAATAATAATAAATAAAATATCTTGGACTGCAGGCCAGCGTTGATACATTTTCTTCCTGTCATGAATTTTAAACCCCTGAATGATTAGACTTTAAAAAGTCCACAGACTAGAGAGTGAATTTTCATGATGTCCAATTCAGCTTTGTTAATTCATTGTGCCTGCTGGACAAGCATCTGTGAGACTGGATTGTGCAGAGGGCCAAATAATGTGGGAGAAACTCCAGAAGCTAAAAAAATCTTTTATGGCTCATCAGCAGGGAATATCATTCAAGTAGGTAAGAGTTTAAGAGAAAGTGCTTTTGTTCATGTTTTAAACATAGTACCATCTTCTTTCCACATAGATCCTTAGTTAAAAAATAAATCATGAGGAAATGAACATGAAAAGTTTGCTTTAAGTTTGTAATCTATTCATCTTTTTTACTTTCATGGAAAGGTGAATCGGAGCAGGATTATTGATTCGTATTCATAACAGTCATAGTGCTGCAAGGACTCTGCACATATTGTGCTGAGAGACCATCACATGTGTATGAAAGGAAGCTGCAGCTGCCGTGTGATGAATGCAGCCAAAAAAAAAAAACAGGATTGATTAACACAGAGTATTTAACCCCGTCCTTCACCCAGTCATGTATGTTTGTACCCAAGGATATAAATCGTATTAAAATCAGCTCTACATGGAGGCAATGCAGGTAGGTGATTGTTCCTAACCCCTACAGAGAGGTACTGTCATGGTAACCAGTGAGTGCTTGAGACAAAGCTACATGTTTGATCATGGAGTGAGGACTCAAACACACACATGCACACGAATGCATGAGCAGGCGTACAAAACCTAGAGATCAAGAAAAAGATAGCAGCCGTGTTTCAGAGACAATGAAGGACTGAGAAAGTTTACACAAGAGATATTTTGATTGGATATTTCTAACTCTATTGCTCTCAATCAGTACTCAAGTACAGAACCAAGTACACCTTTCATTCACTTTTTTTCCTTTAGCTGTCTTAAACATTCCACTACATTACAGGAGAAAATATTGTAGTTTTTATTTATTGGATTTTCAACATGACCAACATCTTTATCTTTCTTTTTGTCTCAGGAGGCAAGACGTGACATACAAGGAACGACACAGAAGAAAAGAACAGATGATGGATGCACTCGGTCTGTGGCAAATGGGGACTGAAACCCTGAAAAATAGCATTAATTTAAAATCAACTTTAGAATCAAATCATGGCTAAAAGACAATCGAGTATGTAAACATATTTCGTCACTGAAGCATGCTTTGGTTTAATATTCTATATTCTATGCACTATTGTCCTGCTTTTAAGTGTTTTAAATGTGCCTTGTTAGACACTTTTATAAGGGGGGCTGGCAGGAAAAAAACAGATGAAAGTGAAAAATCCTCCGTTTGCTTTCAAAGCTTCAGGAAGTTTTCAGGAGTTTTGTGCATGTGTGAAAGAAACATAAGAAAGACTGGGACCCCCAAGGACCAACACATAAAAAAGTGATACATTTCATTGATAAAATCCCAACAGAAAAGGCCTACACACATTTTTTACCGAGTACTTGTGCTGTCGTGATTCAAGTGAATTTGTGTAAATCAAATTTTGACAACTTCACAGCAGACAAAAGCCTCGCTCCCCCCGAGAGATTATTGGCCCTACCAATGATCGACTGCAACAAAACAAATCTTTCCAATAGAGGCAAAAATGCCCCCCCCCCAAAAAAAATGTAACTTCGTCTTGATTTGCCTCAACAGTTCAATCCTTCTTATGCATTGCTGCCTTAGTATTCACGCTCATGTAATACAACATTTGATTCTTTACTACATTCTGTTGAGAAGACTCCCTACTATCATTACTTGTGTAATATTTTGAATGCATGACTTTGTCTGAAATAGTATATGATTTTACAGTGAATACGGGTATTTTACTGAAGTTGATAATAGGCTTTTGTTTTCCAGCACCTTTGATTATTTTTACCTGAGACGGATCAGTGATGGAACTGCTCAGCTTTAGCCCACCTCAGATTTCACGGGGCCACAGAGACACACAGAGGAAGGACAAGCAAACCATCTCTCTCCTTTACAAATGGTAGAGTGGCCATCCTCCCACTAGCAGACCCTCACACTGCACCACAATTAAATTCTTCTCCCACTCATTCTTTTCCTCTTTTTTGTCTCTGGAGAAGACACCTCACTTGAGAAAGCACTGAGGCTGCTTTTTAAAGGTCCCTGTTTGGCAGGGTGACAGGGGACACCACTCTCTGCCTTTTCTCTCTGAGTGAAATTGAAAAGGGGGTCCTCAGCTCCCTCCCGAAGACCCTCTCTAGCCCTGCTCCCCTCCACCTAGCCCCCCACCCCACCGTACCCCTGGTGGACTCCCCTGGTCGGTTCTCAGACCTCCCCTGTCTCTGTGATACCAGCGTCATTGTGGGAGGCGGACAAAGAACAGGAAGCCCGGGGGTCGGCGGGGCCGGCCTGAAGGTCAGCTCAATCAGTCTCTGTGTGATGGATGCAGCTCGGGGGGCGGGGTCACCTGAAAATGTACCATAATGCACAAATACACACCCTCATGCCCTGAGCCAGCCCTAATTCTGTCTTTCTCTCCTTCTTGTGTTAAAAGACTCTGTATGATGGATATGAGGGGCACAGGCAGAAGATTTCAAACTGTTTAAAGCAAGATGAGGACAACTTGTTATAGAACAGGGACTATAACGCTGCAACCTCAGGGGCCATTTGACTGAAATGTTTAAGAATGGCCCAGACAATTTTCTTCATTCTCCTGACTAGATTGAACCATTAGAAAGAAATATTTAATTCAACAAAATACTTTATCAGAAAGATATTTTCAGCTCATTGCAAAAGATACATTGCTTTGGTCTAAGAACAAACCAAAAAAGAACTACCTGCTTCTCATGATTTCTTAAAGGATTAATTTCTAATCTTTAAAAGTTTAGTTATAATGTCAGAAGACATAAATCGATAACATAGTGTGCAGTCATAAATAATTTGTTGGTTTTCTCTTGGTCTAAGCATTAAAAAACGTTATTTTCCTGTAGGTTTCTGCCAGTCAGGGGCTTCTTCGGGCATTAATGACTGCAGTGGCCCAACAGGGACATTGAGTTATGCAGGAATAAGCATGACATTTGTCCATTAATCATATCTACTTTTCAGTAGAAAAAGAGAATGGCAACATATAAAGTCTTCCTGAATTAATTCTGTAAGGACTCATAAAGAAGATGTATGACCAAAGTCACAATTTAAATTTCTGTAAACAATTCCAAGCCAACTCCTTCACAACTCTTACTTGCAAAAATGTGTTATCAGCAAGTTAGTTCACTGCAAGTAAGACAGTGTGCAGGAGTTCCCTGACAATTTCTATGGACTTATTCATTGTCTTAGGTTAACAGATGTGAAACAGATTTATTTACAATTTAAAATGCTAACTGAAAAAAATATATCACATTCATATGTATAGAAAACCACAAGCAGCCAATGAGAAACAGCCTAAATAGTTGATAGTCACACAAGTTTAAATATCCACCTCTTAAAAGGCCGATAGCCAATCATAGTTTAGGAGTTTGGGGTGTCACTTTGGTCCGTCAATCACATTTGAAGGGGGGCCCGTGCCACCCCTGGCAACCCCCCTGGATACACCACTGTTGTCAGTTTAAAACTTAAGTAAGTTCAAGTTTAGTATATTAAAAAAATAATAATAATTACATTCAAAGAAAATCATTTTTTAATTGTAATTTCTGATTTTCAATAAAACTAAAATCAGATGTAGAATGTTGATTTGAAAGCTATTTAAAAACTTTCATGTGGGCTGAGAGTTTGGGCTGATGTTGCTTAGTGAAGATTACTTTTTGAAACTATTTAAATTAATGCAGTGGGGGGGGGGGGGGGGGTGGTGACTGTCAAACTTAAAATAAAAGGTATACATTCTAGATAATTATATCTTGAGAGAGTTTTCTGGCATCTCCCTGGCCTGAGCGTTGTGACAGTGGGTGGGAGTTTGTGTGTGTGTGTGTGTGTGTGTGTGTGTGTGTGTGTGTGTGTGTGTGTGTGAGTGAGAGAGAGAGAGAGAGAGAGTGTGTGTGTGTGTGTGTGTGTGTGTGAGTGAGTGAGAGAGAGAGAGAGAGTGTGTGTGTGTGAGAGAGAGAGAGAGAGAGAGAGAGAGAGGGGAGGTTATCCATCGTTGTCATGGAGACCCGTCTGTGTGGGAAGCAGTCCAAACATGACTGGGATGAGTTTACTGACTCAAGGTGACTGGGCTGAGGGCACAACAGCACACTATGAGGGAGGACAATGGCCGCTCCATTAGTGCTAATGGGGGACACATGTAACAGGATTAGGGTGAGGACACCTGGGGGGGGACCACATGGGGAGATGGTACACCCGTCCATCCCACCCACCCAAAAAACCCCTCCCTATCCTGTCCCACTCCATCAAACTTCCACACAAAACCAGGAGAGTGTGAGTTAGGACGGCTGCCTGCCCACCGCGATTTTTGTCTCTTTACTTGAAGAATGTCAACTAAGAAAAACTTTCACAGAAAACTATCAAGTAAAAATACAACTGTTTTTGTTTTGAATTAATTAATATTGATAAGAGACATTTCAGGACATTGGAGGGAGAAGTATTCACATCAGCATTAACGCTGTGAAAAAAAACTAACCAAATTCAAATCAAATTTAATCAAAAGTTCAAAAGTAATGGAAACAGTAAGTAAGTATACTCTTTATGCAGAACATCCTTTGTGGGGGAGCTATTTTATTATTTGATCATTAAAACACTACACCACAACAGCTTGATTATATTTGGGGTTATTTGATTGTTTGTTTCTTTTTTTAATTCATTGTGTCAAATAAAGAATATTAATTTCCTTCTGAAATGTTTTGCAGCAGCATTAAGTAGAATGAAGTGAAAAATCCAAGTAAAGAAGAAAATTCTCTCAACTAAAATTGTAGTTAAAAGCTACTTTCTAAAATTACAATGAGCCAACTTAGTAAAATAATACTGGATACGTTTGCTTTCTGTTTGTATTCAAACTGTGCTCGCACAAAGTTTAATTAGAAATGCAAACAGAGTTACTGTTATTAAAAATCATGACTCAGAGAGAGAGACAATGTTCTGGGAAACTGTTTCTTTAACTTTTAAAAACAGAATCCTTAAAGGACACAAATCAAATCCTAGCAGCAGAGGCTTTCTCCTGGATATAACCTCTACATCTCCACCTACCACATCCGCCTTCCTCCGAGCAGCAGTGTAAATCAAACAGAAATAAATCTGAGACAGAGGTCGACAAATCTCCCCCTGTCGTCACGCCCCTCCATCTCTTTCAGCTCATCCCTCATACCCACTTCTCCGTCTCCCCCTTCTTCTGCAAATTCCTGAACTCTGCCCAAGACGCCCAGTCAATTAATAAGACATTGTCTCCTCCCCTCGGAGCCCGTGCACAAGAGGCCACCCAGGAGCCAGAGGGCCTTCCTTCTAAAGCTGCTTCACTGGTGGCCCCCAGGAATGCCTCTTGCTTTGGGAACAGGCAGAGCAGGGCAGGATGGGGGGGGGGAGCTGGGAAGCTGGATAATAGAAACAGCCCCATCATGCTCATGTGCTGGGGCAAACCAGTCAAAAATTGGAGGGCAACAAAAGGAAATGCGTTCCACTCCCAAGGATCGGAGGCACTTCACCCCTCTACAGGCCTACAGCCTAAGCCCCGCCCCCTGAAACAAACGAGCAAGTTCACACAATCTGATTGGTTTTTCAATACTTGAAAACATTGCTTTGCAACTTTCACTTCCTGCTTCTTAGCCTTCATTTTAACTTGTTAGTCAAAAACCTTGATGACACCAGACCTAAACATCTGCACAGGACCAGTGGGGTGACAGGAGTCTGTTCTTACTTAAAGCTAAAGTACAGCACCACCACAACACACACACCAAATCTGAGCTCGATGTCAACACTCCTCCATCATGTCTCCTCCCATTTAATGTCCATCTCTAAGCGCCCCCATTGAGAAAATGTGAACTGAAAGGAGGTACACAAAAGAATGTAGAGAACTTGTGTTCTTTCTTTCTCTCTTTCTATCTATCTATCTATCTATCTATCTATCTATCTATCTATCTATCTATCTGTCTGTCTGACAGATAGACCCAAATCCCAACCCAGTCTCAAACCCTTTGACTAACACCAACCCTCAACCGATCCTAAATATAATATATAATTTCCTGTTTCACCTGGACAAGGCACAACGTGAGATTTGGTGTGGAAAAACTGACATGACTCTAAACTCCTCCAAGATCTTTACAAGTCTTTAAATGAAGTTATTGTTGTAATAAAATGATTAACACAGGTTACTGTTGACGTGTTGCTCTTGTACTTTCTCCATTTCACATTCCCCTGTAAGACTTAAACCATCAAATAATTGTCGGAAAATTCTGATTATTTGTATCTGGAGAACTGATCGAATCTTCTATAAAAACTAAAATTGATAAATAACACATTGTATGTTTGAGTTTTGTTTTGAATCTGACGTTCATAAAATAAAATGCGGATTAAAAAAAATCATAAAATCAAAATTTCATGAATTATTTTAACATCTGGAAGTTCAAACGTTTTCTTCCTCCCTCTGACACACATTCATTTTAGCCTTTATTGACTGTTTCTGTAGTTGTTTACATTTTCATTTCAGTACTTATTCGCTATCGACAGTAAAAAAACAACAACACAATATTTATTTATCTAGTAATTCTAAATTGATCAGTTTTAGTGAAAATAAATTAGGAAAATAAAATTATGAGCAAGTGACCACTGTAGACATCCAAAAACGTACATGAATTAAAACAGACTGCAAATAAAAAAGAAAATCATCCAAAAATATTTGTTTCACTGAAATGATAAAATTGTGCCATTAAAGTCTTTAATTAGTTTACTTTAATATGCAGTGGCAAAAGCATTACATTATGCATAAAGTATAAAAAATGATTTGTGCACTGTGTGTATGTGGTTGTATTCACCATGTTTTTTTTAGAAGAAAATATTTATATCACTGAGGATGCAGAGATCTCAAAACAATTGTGTCTCATATGATTTATTCGGCTCTATACGGTTATGTCTATTCTTCATTTGACCTTCTTTTAAAAACATTGATTGATTTATGGTGCAAGTATAAAGTAATGTTACAGACGGATGAGAAGAGTTTTTTGGAAATACAGTTGACAATAATCACTTCATGTTGACAGGAACAGGAACAAAAGTCAGTTGTTCCAGGTTGTTTAAAAGAGAGCTTTGAAGGTGAACCAAAACAAGGGCTTTGCATAAATAGGCAGAATTATGCTTCACAGCACAACAAACAAAGATACATTGTCTTGACTTTACTACTAAAGCTTTTTCTTTTTTTCTTTTTTTTTCCAGTGACCATATCATATTCTTAGGTTATCTCATTTCTCTCTAGCAAAGAATTTTATATGTTTGTCCTCCGGGGTCTATTTCTGTGTTTCTGATGTATAAGCTGCTGCCCGTAAAAATCTAAATGATGGCTTTTAGAGTGCAGTCCCTCCACCTGAATACTTGACCACGGCATACAACACATTGTTTAGTAATGGATATCATGTTAGTGCGGAGAGAATTCAAAGAAAAGAGAGATCATGAACTCATGAACACACACACACACACACACACACACACACTGTATAATAAGTTTCTATTGACATCAGCATTGCAAAATTAGTCATGCAGAAGTGCTCTGTAAGTGCACCATCTGTATCGCTGCATATTGTAGCAAGTGGGGTGAAATCACAGTAAGTGGGTTGAAAGCCATGCATACAAAAAAACCTGATTTGTTTTTAAACATTACTACAGATCTACAGAACTGTGTTCACCAGATTGTGTCCCAAAAAAGCCGCCGTACAATTGGAAACCTAAGCTGCCTGCCGTCTTGTCAAATGAGGTTATAAAGATTATTGAAAAAAGCCAAATAAAAGCAAATTGAATCATTCATAACCTTAATAACTAAATGCAAATCATCAAATCTAAATTGATTGGATACTCTTTTTTTATATATATATACAAATGCCACACACAAAAACAGAAACTGTACATTCAGCTGATGTTTAACCATTTAATGCTTTGATCTGGATAATACCCATATACTGTAAATATTATACCTGACACATGTCTTGGTTTGGGAGTATAACTTTTAAATCTCTTAAAAAATATATTCCAGTTTTCCCCCATAGACTGTTTTCCTTTGATGTGCTCGTGTCGGTGTGTAAGTTTCCTGTTAGAGCAGACTTGTCAGGTGAACTCAGAGCCACAGAGCGCCCTCTGCTGATAGTTAAGGGAAGTACAAAACATGAAGACAACTTGTACTTCGTGGAAATCAAAGCGGAAACAAACAAATTATATTTATTATATACTTTTTTAGTTACAGCAATGTGATAGTGATGTAATATGTTGTTTTTTTAAATTGCGACTTTGGCAATATTTTATTTTTGCGAGGATTTGTAGACCCAAAAGCCCTTCTAAATATTAAAATGTATTTTAAGAAATGGTGCTAAAGAGGCTAAATCAGCTCACAAGAAAATGGTCATTTATCATATTTTATTCCCTTATTTCCTATACTATCAGAATTAATATCCGTTCTTTTCTGAATGGACATTTCTCGAGTCTGACATTAGCATTTGTTGTAGGGTAACATTCTGCAGATCTGAAAACCACCTACAAGGACACAACAAAAAAATCAGAGCTTAAAGAAAATGTAACTGGACATTAAATGTAATTTCAGTTCACCGTTTCTTAGTTTTGTTATAAATATGCATTTAATGGACCCTGCACACTCTAGGCGTTCTTAACAGAATTAAATAGTGTACTTAGTTTTAAACTTTGATCACTCCTCCTATCTTTGAAGAACTCATAGAGGCTGAAAGGAGTTCATACTACACTGCTGTTCTCTCATCAGTTCTTAATCACACACTGCCACCTAGAGGCTCACCGCTGAAATAAAGTTTCAGAAGAGACTAAAAATTAGAAAGCCATTTTTTTGGAAATGAAAAGTTGTTTTCCTAATTTATTTGTCAAGAGTTGTCAATGAAACATGAAGTAGTACATTTATTATCATTCTGACAACACACAAACCCTGGTATCACAAAATATCTCAGTTATGATGTAAACACGCTCACTATGAACCCAAGGATCCATTCAGACTCAGTATGACTGTCAGGTTATTAAATGTACAGATGTATTCAGTCAGCAGTTAAAATATTTATTGAAGCAAATCAAGGTCTTTCTAAAAGATGAAGGCTGAACCTAAAGACCTGAATGATGTTCACAGTGCCCTAATAAAGCAGGTATGCACACAATGTATACTTGCAGTCAAAGTACTATCCAGTGTTGAGGTTTCTATTTTTAGAAATGTTGGACAACATCCACACAGACGGTTCGAACAACTGAACCTGCACAAAGTCAACAAGGATTTTTTTTTTTTAATCTTTTACAAAACAGAAATAAGTTGAATGAATAAAAGAACATACAAGTGCAAAGTTTTGCCCTTAAAGCTTGATTGCGTGTTTTAAAACATCGAGTTTGACCGATCTCAAAGGGATTCACTGCTACAGTACTTTATGACACGCTGCAGTAACAATATGACGAGGAGATGATGGGAATAAACTGGAAATATACAGACAGGGTTGTTGCTGTATCACATGCATGACGCTGATGGATTTGGTGGAGACGCGGATGATGAAGATGCTTAAAGTGTAAAGTTGGCATGAAAACTGAAAGACAAACCCATTGATGTTTCCCTCAATAATACAACACTAAAAACTTCCTGTGTGGCACTAATCACTGAAGAATCAAGCAACACTAGACTTTGAGAAAAAACATGTTAGCAGTGGTCCAACCCGCCATTCTGTACATAACCATTCAGATTTACCTTTGAGGAGGAGAGAAGAGAGTAAGTTCATACCCCAAAACAGCTTTTTAAAAAGGACTTAAAATCGACATCGGACTGAAGAACGTTCAAGGTTGGACTGAATATACTGCATATCTTTTCCTCTATGAATCAGTACAAATATTTTCTATCTTCAGTCTGTACTCCTTTTGTTCTTTGAGTGCGAGTCCTTCCTTGCTGCATGTTTGTTCCTGACTAACGCACCAGAGACGAAGAAATACTTCAAGTAGCAGCTCAATAGCTGTGAACCATTTACCGTATTTAAGAGACTTCACAAAAGTTTCTCAAAAGGTGTTTTTTCCTTTTACAAAAGTTCTTTCTCTATTTGGTTTAATGTTGTAGATTACGAGACATTTGTCAAACAAGTTTCTGCTTAGGGCCAGAATAACTAATGTTGAAAGGAATCTTGCTTCTGGCTATTAAAAAAAAAAAAATGAAGGGTTTTTTTGTAGTAAGAAACATCATTAACATTACTTTACAAAGTCAAAAAAAAAAAACTGTGAACACCTTTTTCTTTGTTACCTGCTTTCTCCAAGAGAAAAAGGTTCATATGAAAACTGTTTATTTCAGCTTGACTGAATTGACCCTTTAAAGCAATAACTCAAAACACTGACTTTTACTTTAAACTATTAATTATATATTACAATTTCTTTTCAGACGACACACTAAACACATCCAGATCAGATGCATTTTTAAATGTGAAGTCTTCAGCCCCCTCCGACACTGACTCACAAGATATTACTTGGAAAGTCCGACCTCGCAGGGACATAAAAGGCTTTAAAACAACTTGTTTTCTTAATCCCATTTGTTATGTTTTCCAGTACTTTTTGGAAACTACGGAACAACTGCTGATATATTCACTGTTTGAAAGGATTGTAGAAAGTGGCTTGCTTTTTGCAGCAACATTTGGCCACTTCAGCACCCTGGACAGCTCCAAAAATGATTCCACAAGAGCCTTAATATCTGCTGTAAATATTGTCACTTTCACTTAAAAAAAAGCATGCACAAAAGAACCTGACTGAGGAGCTGTTTCCCTTTGAGCTTTGGCACCCACATCTGTCTCTTGAGCATGAAGATGACAGAGCTGACAGATGTACAGCAGAACACATCTGCATGTCCAATCCTTGGACTCGATAACCCAAAACAGCCATCGCTGGTTTAACAGTTTAAATAACAAGGACTCTCATTTTTGTAGCAGAAAAGGTACTTATGTTAAGCTGAGCAGGTGGGGTTGCTTTTAACTATTTAAGCAGAGAAAAGCATAGAGGGGAAGAGAAGAGGCAAGGAATTCATTTTCATTCATATTCAAGGGAAAACATGTACCAAAGACAACAGGACATCGCATCAAAACTGCTCTTTCTCTCTCCCGCCAACTAATGTTCATCAAAGGGGAAGAAAAAGTTTGAAATTTAGCCCCAAGAGACCTCGCTACTAAAGCAGCCCTGCATGTTTTCTTCCCTCCAAAGTAAAGTGAGCTGGGTCCCACGGAGGCAGTGAGTGGAGTACGGTATTTTCTTTGGAACAAACAGCACTGCAGCACATCAGCTAATAGAGCCCGGCTCCCAGAGGGAAGCTCGATATAGGACACTTTTCCTCTTCCTCCACTTGAGCTATTAATACACCCAAACAAAAGAAAAGAGGCTTAATGAGGCAGCAGCGGGGAACTCATGCGAAACTCGGTTAGACAAGAGCTTTGTAGTGTTTAGCTCCCAAGGTTTCCAGCTTTTCATATGGTGGATCCTACTTTGCTAGTTCTATTGTGGCTGATGCTATGGGAGTAAAAAGCACAGTAAATGTACAACTTGTTGTGCTCTCTTCAGCATTACCCTTGGACCCATTTACTAGCGTCTTAGTGAAATGGCAAAAGCAACACAACAGTGAAAGAAAATGCATAGTTTTGAGCATGATAATGCACAGGATATGGATATAATAGATCCTTCAAGAATACTACTGTACACTGTTACAAAATGATCTCAGCTAGAGACATCAGAAATATTTCACTAGTTTGGAATAAAAAACAAACAGAAACGGTGACATATGAAGCATTTCTTTGCATATTTGCATGAAAGGAAAATCCTCACGCAGCTTAGAGCAGCTACCTTGAAGTTAATGCTTTGGTTCAGATCAGAGTGCATTAAAATGGAAGAAGATGAGGGAGTGTTGTCAAATGCACACAGTTCAGTCCAACTAAGATGTTTGTATCCTGGATGAGCAGGAGAAACGGTTACTAGTCACATACTGAACACAAATACCCCTGTATAGATCAAAAGAATACAGAACTAGTACCATGAAAACAGACAAACACATACTTGCAAAAACAGTTCACAGAGCATTGCATTTACTTGCTTAGCTATCCTGGCTAACACCAGCATTGTAACATTGGTACATTACAATATTTAAACTATTGTAAAAATGGGGTTTTGGTGTTTAAATATATCACACCTCAAACAGTAAAACTACCTGCATTTTAACAGGTACTTCAAAATGTGCAAGTTACAAACAACTCGCATTAAATCAAGTCAGAAACTGCTTTAAAGAGCCAATGAAAAAAGAAAGAGAGGAGGTTGATGCTTCAGGTGATGTCATGCATTGGGGACTTAATACTAACCAGATGTCTGAATCAACGTGAAGATGTCAAACAGTGCAAAGATCACCATTTCATTCATGCAGTACAACATGGTAAACAGAGCAGAGGGTCAAATTTGGCAGTAGTTTAAAGACTCAGAAGGGCCAATTTTGCAGTTTGTCTTAAAAAAATCCTACCATACTGTAAACTGTCCTACTTTAATTCATAGCGACAAACTATTTCCTTATTTAGCTGCATTTTTTGGCACATAAAACGCTCCTATCTTTTAAAAACCTGAACAGACGAGGAAGCCACTTAAAGCTGCTCTATGGCATCTTGGATCTCACAAAAAACGCAACCGTGAACTTCTCCATTGCTCGCCCTCGCTAAGCTGATCGGAATTTTCCAATGGGGACTTTCTGCTCAATCCAATTGGATGCAGTGATATAAAGAGACAATTAAGTCCTGCACCACACAAGGCAAATCCACTGCTGGGCTAAATATTGACTGGAGGATCAGACGATGTGGAGCAGCAGCAAAAGCTGAGCCTTGAAAGTAGTCGTACTCCCACATCAGAGGCAAAAAAAAAAAAAAAAAAGTCTAAATTTAGCTCTGCTTGTAGGGTCAGGTCCCATCCGGCAGCAGTGCTCCCCATACAACAATAAAAGCACAGATTTGGTTGAACATCCTGCATCCCATTTGGTTGTTCCTATAAAAAGATTTAGCTTCTTTAATCCTTATGAACAAGGACATTTACTTTTTAACTACTACAAAAAGCTGCAGTTAAATCCCCAAATCCACCGACTCTATAAATAAAGGATTTTGGTTACATGAATTTGACAAACTGGTACACAACCATTACCAAACAGCTAACGGTGTTAATCTCTTTTTGCCTACAATAATCTTAAAATGTCTCAGTAACCTACTTAAAGCGTTAATGATCTATGAGAACTACAAGACGTATAAATGACCATTATTAGACTACATGGAAACAGTCTTTCAAGCTGATAGGGAGAAAACACAGTAACACAAAATATCTGTTGTTTTTTTTTTTAGACACTCACTATCCATTATTTCTTTTCAGATCAGTCTGAACCATGAATAAGTTAACAATATAGCTTATCATAAATAAATTTCAGTCTGTAAAATTCACATATAAATATCTTGCTCCATCTTGCAGAGACTTCTCAGAAAAGAGAAGTGGACCCACGTTCCTTTTTGCTGTTTTTTCGTCTCTTCTTTTGACAGAGAAATACAAAGCATCCAGGTGTAAACACTACAACTTTCCCTTTTAAAACCTCTGGAGGCGCGGACAGAGACAGGTAAACGGAGCAGACGGGGATAGAGCTGTGATTTGATGACGAGACTGAACGTGTCTCTCCATGGTCTGTTTGGACCTGGGGCAGTAAGGCAGCCCTTTTCATGTTGGACACCGGTGACGACTCCTTCCCGGTCCAGTCCCTGATTGATACAGTCTGTGTGTGAAGCTGAGAGAGGCAGAAAAAAGGGAATAGGCTATTGCTAGAGATGGTTGATTGATTGATTGATATTGAGGTGACGGTTGATGCTCCTGCTGCATGCTTGGTTTTTGGAGACGTGCGGACGTCCATGCAGGTGAGCCAGAGGCAGAGAGCAGCCGGGGACAGAGAGGAAGAGAAGATCATCGTCTCTACGCTGGTCCGAGCCATCCTGCGGGTCGTCAAACTGTTGGAATCTGTTTTTCTGCTTGTTCCCTCACTATCCTTCTGAGAAGTCAAAGGCTGAGTGTGCTGGTTTGTCTGTTTCCAGGGCAACGGGTGTGTTTACAGGCGTGCTGTTGGAGGGCTGCGGGTTGGTGTCGTCCCCAGGGGAAATCTTCCCCTGAGACTGGGAGGAAGAGGACGAGGAATGGGTGCTCTCACTGGAGCTGCTGCGGGTCTCTGTGCTGGTACTCGTCTTCTTCATCTTCCTCCTCTTGGCTAGCGGCGCCTTGTCCACCGTCTGCAGGCGGAAACCTTCCCGCTTACATTTGTTAAATGCCTGCAAAGGACAAAAAAAAGGGGTTAGTTGAACATTTCATCAAGAGTTCTCTGCATTTATTAATTTACCAAAACTACACCACTCTCTCCATACTATAGGGAGAGTGAGTGGCAAATACTTAAATTAGCAAAAAACAACAAAATCTCTTCTCAATTTAAGTATTCAATCTGAAAATGGTATGAAAAAAAAAAATGTTCATGCATAAATTCCAAACATTTGTTTAGACCGTGACTGTAATGCTCATTTCTGTTATCTGTCCATCTGCGGGAAAATAAAATCTAATAAAATTAAAACTCAAATGAGATAATCACAGCTCTTTTGTATTCATCAAAGGTATTCATCTATTTTCCCTGTAAAATGATTTAATATTCATCCTTTAGAATCATGAAACTATTCATAGATTCATCAAGCTGCAGCTGTTATGAATAGCCTAAAGCCAAAAAATAATGGACTGACCAACATAAGCAAATCAAAGAAGCAACAATGAGAATCTGGAACATTTTATATCTTGGCTTGAAAAAAGTACTCACAGGTTGTAATGATCAGAACGTTTTTTTTCTCTTGGCATCTTATTGATTAATAAACTGTCTCTATTAATCTCATTATACACTTATAATAATGTTCATCTCTATATTTAAGCTTTGGTCTTGGGGTAAAGAGTGCCTAAAAAGGTCCATAAGAAGCATCAGGTTGGCAGTTTAAAGAGAAATTACTCCAAAACCTTTTGCATCTTACCAAAAACCTACATCTAAAACCAGCCATGCATCCCCTGTGAGCTCTTACATTAAAGGTAGCTTTGACGTAAGTGTGGACGGAGGCAGTGGAGGAGCCCAGGATGTCCGGGGTCATGAGTGGGTTGGAGGACAGCTGGCTGTCGTCCTGAATCCAGGCGTTGTAACGAAGGCCACACATCTTAATCCTCTTGTTTGGGTCCACCGTCAGCAGCTCTGCAGGAACAAGGCACAGATAATTACCCTGAGCGCTCAAAATACTCCAAGAGAAAAGCTAAGACATGAAGAGGAAGTGATTTACTCCTCGGGAAACTCAGTCGCTGTGAGCTGCTTTGTGGGTTAAAAGTTCAATCTGTGATCCAAATGTGAACAGAAGGGTGCTGCAGACAAAATTCATGGAGATGTTGTCACTAAAAAACAGGAACCACTTTGTTTATTTTCTTGGCTTAAAGCTTTAGTAATATCAGTTCACATTATCGGCGAAAAAGGAAACAGTGTCTCTTATAGTTTAAAAAACTCCCTTGAAATTATTATTTTTCAAAACAAGCTTAATTGCATTTTGGAACTACACCAGGAGCCATGAAACAGAAACAATGGTTTTCTGATTAGCCATTACACTATTCAACATTTAAAAAAAAAAGTCTGAAAACTTAAACTCTACTTAAAACTACAGTCCAATGGTGTCAAATAGCTTTATTTTTCATCTCAGAAAACAAAACTAAGGGAAGGGATTTAACACAAACAAACAAACACCAGCTCTATTTTCACCTTGTATAAGGTCCTTGGCCTGCTGGGAAACATTTCTCCAGGCCTCGCTTTCAAAAGAGAAGTCCCCGTGTTTGATTTTCTTCATAATTTCCTCAGCGCTGGTGTGAGTCAGGCTCTTCTCCTGGCACTGAAAAGGCACCTGGCCAGACAGCATCGTGTACTGCAAACAGAGAAAAAAAGAAACAAAGACGCTGTCAAAAACACCCCGAATTAAGCTTATACATCTTCTCTGTCAAATCTAACATAAACATTTCATACAGTCACTTTGGCTAAGGACACACGTCATGCTTCATTGCTGATCATTTTCTCTGCTGTGTGAGAGAGTAGTAGTAGCCAGACATCGATGTTAAAGCTGTGAATAAAAACATGCTTTAAAGGGGGGCATCTTGACCGATCACGACTGTCCACAGTTTCGATTGTTATTCAGCATGTTGTTGAATGTGGTTGAACCAGCACTAAACTGGAGAGGGGGCTTTGTTCAGCTGACTGAACAGGATATGTTCACCTTGGCCTGCTTACATCTGCCCTCACATCTCTCATTAGATGACAGTGTTTGGGAACAGAGCTTTTGGCAGCGGAGGATCTGCCGTGCCCTGGTCTCCTCCTCTCTCTCTCTGTGTGTTGGCTCACTTCGCTTCCAGGGCATTGTGCACACAGCTTGTCAGCAGCCATTGCATCAACGTTTTATGAGGCACACTACCCCCATACCGCCCCCTCCCCCAGGGGGCGATGCTTCGAAACAGCATTTGAACAGAGAGCCCAGAATCTGTACGGATGACTGGCCAAGTATAGAAATCTCTCTCTCCCCACTCTCTCAGCCCCCGTGTGTCTGCTCATCCTCCCTAACTCCTTTTTTATTTTCCTCCTCTACGCAGAAAAAGGTTAAATTAAGATGACATTTCCGCTACCAGGAAAACAACATCTCACATGAGCACAGCCTTAACCTGCTCTGAAAGGAGGGCTGGTAGCTCTTCACTCCACAGTGAGCGTTAAACCGTGTCAGCTCACCACAGGATGCTGAGGGTTGTAGAGAGAGGGAGATGAATAACATGCAAAAACAGATTAGACTAAACATGCACACACGCATACATGCATGAGCACATTCACACACAAAAATATAAACACACGCACACACATCGTGACAGCTTGAATAACTAAATCAGTAGTAATAACAGCTGATTGACAAAGCAGGATGGCCTGCAGCAAATGTGTAAACCTTGGACTGGTTTTCAAGAAATATGTTTTCTTATCTTAAAATAAAAACAGCATTGAAAACCAGAAAGGTCTCTTTCTGTTCTTATGTTTAATGTACAATGTCTACAATTACTGTTTAAATAACAGTCAATTAAATAACTTGTAATGTGCAGAGGTAGAAATATTCTTTCCCTTTACAATCATGTTAAAAATGAAAGATTCTCCATCAGTCCAGCAGACCACCTGTAATTTGTTTTGACCTGAGCATGTCTCTGTCATTCCCACACCTACTCACCAGAATGACCCCCAGGCTCCACAGGTCACAGGACTCATCGTAGCCGTCATATTTGAGTATCTCTGGCGCTGCGTACTGCAGTGTGAAGCAGGGAGTCTTCAGGAGCTGATTGTCTGGCGGTTTGAGGCGAGCGAAGCCAAAGTCTATGATTTTTATCTCGGAGTTCTCACTCTCGTCTGTGAAGAGCAGGTTCTATGAAGCAATTCAAGACACGGAGAGTAATCATTTCTTTCTGCTGTGCAAAACTGGTCCACTCAAGAGCAGACTAAATTGGACATCAATGCTTGTAGGACCGGGTTCTTTTGACCCACGTTAGGGTCAAAACAATTTTACTCTTCTTTTGTCCAAGATTGCACAGTCAGAATGACAACAGCACAGCACAAACAAAGTTCAGAAAAACACAGTAATTCTGTTTTCAAAGCTTATGATCCAGAGTGTCTGTACTTATAACAAAGTCACAAACTGAGCTCAGAGAGTTTCAAACGGTAGACCTGCTGGAAAAAAATGGTTGTACAATACCTCCGGTTTCAGGTCCCTGTGCACCACTCCTACGTCGTGCATGTGACTGACGGCAGACACCAGCTTTCGCATGATGCGGCTGGCCTCTGTCTCGCTGAAATGTTGCTTCCTACGGATCCTCTCCAGCAGCTCCCCTCCACCCAGCAGCTCCAGGACCAGGTACGTGTGAAGCTACAGAAAACACAAAACACACAGAATATAAAATGCATATTATAATTATTATTAATATATGAACCTATTTTTAATTTGTTTGTTTAACTGTCTTTATGTAACCCACTTGTTAAAAGGAGGACCTTTTAACAAGTGGGTTTTAATTTTCCATCTTTTTTTGTGGATTTTGCTTTTGTCTCAGAAATGAAAGTTATTATTAAAAAGCTGGTTTTACTTTCTCTCATTATTTTTGTAACTCCTCATGTTGACATTTTCCACAGTGAGTGGTACAATTGACTGTTAAAAAGAATCAAGGGCTTTTGCAAGTCATTCACTTCAGCTGATATCTACCTCGCGGGCAGGAGTTTAAAGCGAATCAAAAAAACTATAAAGAAATAATGAAACTTGCTTATGGTTTTGTTTGCTTTTGTAGGTCATAACAAGACATCAGGGTTAGTTTCAGTCTGTTTCATAACCAGTTAAACATTCCCCAAGAGAGCTTTAAATAAACATATGACATTTCATGATATGCGTAAAGATCATAGACTGTAAATATTGGTACGGATATGAGATCTTTCATGACAAACAATACGACAAATGTGTAAAAGTTATTTGTAAATTTAAATCTATCTGGCTTTCACAACCTTAAGTGCAAGTTTAAAAAGTTCAGAATTAAAGTGCAAAGTGGTCAACTTAAGTTTTTTGGTTGCATGATAAATTTAGCGAAAAAACAGCCCATTCTTTATCCCATACGCAATAAGCTCAAAACATAAGAGGCGTGGAGTAAAAGTAAAAGGGGCCAAACAAAGTGGGAAGGGAATAATGTGTCTGGGCAGCAGGGTAGAGTTTCTCATTAGTGCTGGCTCTGCTGAACAAAGGCGGGACCAGGCTGAGGCGAGGTGAGGCAGCTCGGCTTTGATCTGGGTCATGGGCCTCTGAGGTACACTAATAACCCCACTGAGCTCATCAGGACTAAAGTGGTGCTCCTGGGCTTGAAGGAGCAGGGCTAATGAGCCTGTATACAGTCAGCCACACAGACACACCTTCAGAATAACTAAGGTAAGCCTCAGTTGGAACGTATGCACACTTAGTTTGGCTTGAGTGTGCGTCTCGATTAGCAACACAAGTAAAACTAGGTTGTTACTATTCAGTGGTACAAAATGGATGTTTGTGCAGCTGCAGTTTAAAAACATGTTTGCTGTGAAATATATCGAGCATGAGTAGAGATGTTTATGGGACAATACAGAGGAGATAGAAAGAGACCTCGAGGGCTTATAGCATCCCCATTAATCTGCCTTGTTCCAGTTCCAGGACTTAATAAGGCTGCTGTCCTCACAGGCTCCACAGAGAGTCATGCAGACCAGAATTTATGTTGGCAAATGTAACCGCAGCAGTCAGCACCTCACCTGGTCGTGGTAAATTTCATGTAGCTTGACGATGTTAGGGTGGCCATCACAGAGTTTCAGGGCTGCTATTTCCCGCTGAGTCTGGGCCTCCATTCTGCAGCAAACACAAGCAGGAAGCCAGATAACTGACACAAAATACAACATAAATACACACATACGCAACAGAGTGAGACTCTGACATTTCAGAGGGTATATTTTGTGTTCTTAAACAGGTTTTCAATAAGTCTAGACTTGGCAATTCAATTGAAATATGCAGATGAGGCTTGGCTTTACATTATAGCAAACAAATAGTCACTACAATGTTGCAGAATATCCACAGATACTCCATCTATTAAGACATAAATTTGATTTAAATTCAATTTTTAAACATTTTTAGGAAATCATTTGTGGAGATTGCGTAGTGATCACATTTCCTTCTGCTTTCCACAGATCAATAGGGTATGCCACAAGGCTCAGTTCTCATATACTCATATTTTGATTTGCAAAGGCAGGTTTACCCATTTTTAAGGTCAGTTCTGCTCTGCAGCCCCATAGATTTTTTGCCCTGACATGGATAAGTTCCAACAAATGCACAGTCAGACAAATGTCATCAAAGTGTGATTTGCTCTACAACTTGTCCCTCTGGACTCCAGGATCATCATGTGACTTTGCCAGGAGGACTACCTAAATTAGGGTGACTTTCAGTGGAGCATTAACATGTAGTCCAAAACTGTCAGTAGATGTGAGAGTAGAGTTGAGGACTGCAGTGCACACAAAATCGTAACTTTGCAGTTTACAGGAAAAAAACAACAGGGTTTATGAGCAGAGATGAATTTCCATGAATTAAACTAACATCTGGCAACCTTTTACGGAAGAATTTGGCAAGTAAAATTTGAAAATGCATGTAATTAATTACAATTATGCCATAATCTTTTAAACATGCCTTTCTAAACTCAGATTTTTTTTGGGACTGGCCTAATTTCTGCCTGAGAGGAGGAGGGTGGAAGACTGATTCATCCAGTCACATTATAAACCACACACAGGGGTTGATAAACACATCTGGGCGAGCATGCTTTGAGGTCGTACCTCTTACTGATTATCTTGACTGCATACTTCTGTCCTGTCTTCTTGTGTGTGCAGCGCCTGCAGATAGAGAAGCTTCCCTCTCCCAGAACGCTGTCTCTCAGGTCCATCTCATAACCCATATAGAAGGGAGAGTCCTGCAGGGAGGGAACAGTGGAAAAAAATTAAAACAATTAAAAATATAGTTTGAACTCAGATGCAACACCTGCTACGTACATATTGTTTTTAAAGATTTATTTTGGGGACCCAGCAACCCAGCTATATAAATATTGTGAACTCAATTTCAGAATGACCCCAATGTTGTTAACTCTCCAATGAAATTATAATTGCATGGATTCTGTCAAATAACTTTTATATCAAAAATATGTTGAGTTTTTTTTAGTGATGCATTTTTTTATACTTAGTAAAGATTTTGTCTACTCCTCTGTTCCTGCATATCTAATAAATCAGCACTTTGTTAAATATAATCTCAGTTCTATGCCCATCTATGGAGAAAAGGTGAACGACTGCTATTGGAAGACATTACACAGATCATGCCTGTACATCAATCAATTTGTGCCTCCTCATTAATGTTATCTCGAGACACTTTACCAAAAGAGCAGGTCCAGACCGTACTCTCTGCTAAATGTTGCCAAGTGCTGTCTTCAGGGTGGATTCATGTGGAATCTTTGTAAGTAATATAACAAAGTAACAATGACAAGGAAAGAACTGCCTTTAACAGGCAGAAACATCGAGCAGAACCAGACTAATGTTGAAAAGAAATTTGCCGTAACTGTGTCGGAGGCTTGGAAAGCGGGATAGAAGGAGATGCCGAAAGAAAGAGATGGATAGAGACAAACTGTGCCACAACAACAACAATAAATCCAATAGATTTATAGCTACAATTCCAGTAATAGTGCTAAAAGTATGTGTAGATTTGGCAGTAACAACACAGTATGATAACAGACCAATTCTAACATTAAAATAAGCAACTATAATGGCAAAATCAAGCAGCTCTAACATTAATGTCATGATAATACTTCAATGTTTTGTGTTATTTGCTACATAAAAGATCTAATTCATGCAGGTGAGGAGCAAGAATCTAGTATTTTTTTCTCAAATGACAGTCTGGTCCAGAGCCCATAAATGCAGCATTTCTATTACAACAACACTTTTAACACCTCGATCAATATTTACAACGGCCCGAAACTCTCATCCCTCTTGGTCGTTCCACGTCCGCCTTTTCCTAAAATCTGTTGCCTGTTGTGTTTTTGTTTCTTTCTGCAACAAAATGACGAATCTTCACTCACAGACTTCTATTTGTAATCATGAAGAAATGTCAGCACATATACAAGCTTTATTTACTTGTATTGTTTACCAACGTTGTTTGTTTTGACTTTTTATCTCGATTGCTTTTAAATCCTCTTATTCAGTCAGTTTATATTTGATCATTTCTCTGTTGTATTCTTTTTATAGGAGACAATTTGATCATTGCATGTTGCTTAAATTGCTCTATATATAAAATATATGACTAAGTTGACATTTTAATAAATCCTACTCTATGCGATTATAGAATTCAAGCTTTTTTGTGATCATGAAAATGTTTTAGTTTAATAATGCGTTCCCTCATCATATCATCCCAGGAAATGTGTTTTGTTATGCAGTATTGTCAAATTCATTTGTATTCAAGAAGTGAAACATGGAAGTGACAGGAATACAGAGAAACCAAGATTGAAAATATGAGAGATCTGACATAAAATATGATAGATCACTACAAGACCAAACTGACTATAATCTAGTTCCTGTTTGTTTGTGGCAGGAAACAGCACAGAGAGAAGTGAGCTGAGGCTTTAATGGGACTCACTGTTCACTGAAGTTCACTGTTGCTTCACTACTTGGTTAAAACTTCCCCTTTCTAAAGTGTGTAAACACTTAACCGAATGCTAACTAATGCTTACAAGCCATAATGCTGATGTTCCTTTTTTTTTTTCTTGATTTTTTTTTTTAGTTATTGTTTTGTCTTTATTAGACAGGAAGCAATGGCAGAAGGGATGACATGCAGCAAAGGGCTGAGGTCAGATTCAAACCCACAGCCGCTGTGACGAGGACCATAGCCTCTGTACAGGGGTTAGCGACACAACCACTAGGCTATTGGTGCTCCCCATGATCTGTTTAAAATTGCAAATAGAGTTTTTGAACTGAACCAAAAAGCTTTAAAAGTTTAACAGTTAATCAATATAAAAAAATTCAATCCACTTATTATCTATCTTATAAAATAATGATTTGATATTAATTAAATTAACTTTTTTTTTTAAATCACCAGCATGTATCTTAACTCAATAAACACAAAAAAGGCAAATCACAGCTACTCCTTAAAACTTTATATTGCACGGATACACAACTGCATTCATGCACTAACAGTGCAACATAAATAAATAGGTTTCTTGCTGGAGACCAAATGTGAACGAAGTAGAACAAGTACAGTAGGGAAAAAAAGAGGAATAGAGAGGAGCGAAAAAGTCTCATCCGTTTGTGACAGCAGCCATTAGCTTAAGTGTGTTTGTGCAGGGGAGTCCAAGTCCATTCATCTTACCTTCATCATGGCGCTGCGAGCCACAGCAGCAGAGCCCGGCCTCTCCGAGCCCCCACACAGCTGGACAGGGTCGTCCATCACCACATTCCTCTTAAACAGGATGGAGGGGGCCATGAAAGAGTATCCCTGCACACAGAAATACATGAACTCTAGGTGTTTACATTTACTAAGGCGGGGTTTTACTAGATGTGCAGAGGGAAGGAAACATCCAGCCTCAGAAAAGAGCAGCATAATCAGTTTAGTTTATTAATCACCAGGTGGACTCAGGAAAAACTGATGATTGTTTGGATTATTTATGGAGTAAATTTAAGACATCTTCTGTATTTTATGCACTTCCATGACAGCAAAACTTTAAATTGTTGTGCATTTTTAAACATTTCCTTGTCAAAGCAGGCTGTCAGCTCAACAATAAAGCCTATTCTGTAATTTTGAGAGTGACAGCGGCTGTCCAGCTGTTACCATTGTTAGACCTGTCATTGTGGAGCCATGGCTGCCTAATTCCAGCTGTGGGGAGCCCAAAGCTTTGAGCTGGCATTAATCTTTCTTTTCCTTTTCCACAGACACATACACAGCTGTGTGATATGTGGTGACAGCCATGGATGGACGGAAGGATGGGTGCTGAATGAATGAGATGCCCCAAATTGCCGGGCTTGAATATTTGATTGCTCTGCTGTGAAATTACATCTTGGCGCTCTTAATGCAATTTTAATTTTGTTTTGTGAGGCACTGTGGGGGAGCAAGTGCGCGGTTTAAAATTGGGATTGCTGTCGTTATCTCAGAGATTGCTAGGCTTGCAAATTATAAAGACCACAAAATTTCAGACTGTGTGAATGGCAGCTGAGAGCGAAAAAAGCCAAGATGAAGTTGGCAATCAAAGACTGAAGGCGTAACCGAGACAGACGTGGTGAAGCTCTCAAAGTGTAACCTTTTATTCCATGAGAGAAGCCCGTTAATGGATCTATTGATCTGCCTCACTCAAGGATCCAGAAGGCAATCAGAGTTGAAATTTCATGCGATACATCAGACAGCCATCAGCTGGCACCGAGCTGTGGGCCATATTACGGTTCAAAGCTACATCAAAAATAGTCATTCACATCTGTTACTTCAATGAGAGCTGCATATGGCAGCAATTACTTCAATAAAAGAGCCTTTAGTTGATCTGAATACCAGTGCACACAGACAGACTCATGTTGACTTACAGCAACCTTTTGAGGACATTCACAACTTCACTTGATTACTTCAATTGCTGTGGAGCATGTCAAATATAGTCACAGACAAAGAGTGGGTAATGTATAATGTGATTTTTTCATGCGTGTCAACATTTCACACTGCCTGCAACCAAAGACAGGACAAACATCAGATCAAAGCAGATCCACATATCAAATGCTGCCCTGTGCAATAACCTGTGAGGAAAACAAACTATGTCTGCACCCTAATAGTTGATGATTCAAACCGAATACTGTGAAGAGTCCCAGTCCAAGTTCTGTCAGTCAAATCTGTATACTTTTGTTATTTTTAGCTTCACCATTCTACACAAAACAATGCAACAACAACAGCATGACAGACTGTAAGCTTTATAAAGGTAGCCCCAAAATGACACTCAAATGTCAGGAAGTTTAAAATAAAAAACAGGGTTTTTCCCATAACCTGGGGGCTTTGGGGGCCGCTAGTCAAAATACAGCTACGTTGGCTCACTAGTTGACGAAAACTGTTTGTCCTGTAAAATGTAATAGTAAAAAAAAAAAAAAAAAAAAAGACTTAAAACAATAAGAATGTCTTTGATTTACAGCTGGAGCTAAAACCTTAATAACGCTAAACTAAAATACGAAAGAATTACTCGTTAAAGCCTCATATTGAACGAATCATCGGGTACAGCCGTAACACAAAGATTTCATGTCTGTGGACAACAAACCATGAGTTCAAAAGCAAAGAAATCGTTCTGGCTGTCTAACATCCCCTAACATGCTCTTACCTGGAAGATGCGGTCACAGTTCTGAGGCAGAGCTGCAGGAGAGTAAGTGGGATCCATCTCTGTGAACTCATCTGCAAAGTTGCTGACGTCCAACTCATCCCGAATCACCGGTTTGAACGGAGCAGGAACCTTCTTAGCTGCCAAGTCCTCCCAGTTAATTTTCTGAAATAAAAAAAAAAAGGGAAAAACATTGTGGCTGGTCCCCAGAAGTGACAAATACACACACATCTTTTACTCTAATAGAAGTAGAGAAACATGTTTAAAAAAAGACAGAAGTAGAAGTAGAAGTAGTGATAAAACTTCTGTAACAAAGTAAAAACTGAATAAGTATAGGCCCTGAAATGTTCAAACAGAACAAAAGTAAAAAGCAGCTGGACATTTTAACTATCTGTTTCTGTGCAAACCTAATGAAACTTGTGAAATATTTGGGGGAATTTTTTTACAAAAAAACATTCTCTAGAAACAAGTCTTTGCTCCACAGACAAATCCATTTTGTCCATTTGTTTAGGTTCAAATTAGTTTTGATGTTGAAAAGGTGGTACAAAATAATTCAAGTTTAAAATAATCCATAAACCCCAAATTAAAGCTAAAGTTCAGAGCTTGTTTTAAAAATGTAAGAGGTGGGCAGTACATATATTTATGTTAAAATTTAGGGGGTAAAATACAAAATAAAATAAAAACATTAGCAGAACACTCAAAACAGTAAAGATTTAATTGTACTCCATTATTTCCCCCTTTGTTTAAGCTTTTCACAAACACTCAGTTTCACTAAATGCTCTAAACTCAGAGCAGCCCCATTAAGTGTAGCAACAGCCCATCCTGCCGTTAAGTTTTTCTAAATATTGAGAACAAGTCGAGACAGGCAATGAGATCCACCTGGTAAAACGGGTGTTTTTTCACATTCTCCGCTCCATTAGAACCTGAGCCCAGTCTCTTCTTTGGATCTTTGATGAGGAGTCTCTGGATGAGGTCTTTGGCCAGAGGTCCCATGTCTTTGGGGAAAGGAGGATCCTTCTTTGAAATCCTCCTGCGATGAGTGAGACAGATATGGTCAGTGATTTAAACCTGAAGGAGAGCTGAAAACTCTGGCTGCTCATCAGGGTGAATCCATACTTGGCGATGTCTGTGTGCGAGTTCTCATCTCCATCAACGGTGAAGGGTGATCCGCCAGTCAGAAGCTCGTACATCAACACGCCCAGGCTCCACCAGTCAACTGCCTGGATTTATAAAAGCACCCACCCATGACTTTAGCTTAACAGACTAACAGACAGATCTGACTGAAGAGCACATTCTCATTTAAGAGTACAGAGAGGAGAGCCTGAGCTGCTCCATTTAATCTAACAGACAAGAGCAAGAAAACATAAAACAACATTTACCTTATCATGTCCGGACTCTCCTCCTTCCACAATTTCTGGAGCCATGTACTCGATAGTGCCACAAACAGAAAACGCTCTTTCCACCTGTAATAAACATACATGTAAATATATAGAATATATCACAAAATACAGATGATCTCTGGCAGTGTTTGGCACTTTATAACTCAGAGAAGACCTTAGAAGACTAAAGACCCTGAACATTTTGGTTTCAATAAAAAGTTCTTCAAGATAACTCTTAATGTTTTCTTCAGTTGACTAATTTTCCAGTCATGTTATGGAAAAATGTTCTTCTATGAACTGGTCCCCCAGGCTTTTAGTTGTTTTGTGCACAGCATTTTAGCAACTTGGACACAAAACAAACAAAGCCAGCAGAGGAAGGGAAAAAACATCAAGGAAACAAAAAACGAGGAACTTTAACTTTTGCGTGCCTTTGAGTCAACTCAAGAGAGTATTTTAAATCTCTAAAAAGACACTTTTTTTCCTCAAAAAGAGTCTTTGCAAAAAAAAAAAAAAAAAAAGTCATTTTCAAAACTTCTGAAATCTCAGCTTCAATGCTTCTTTGGTCTTTTAGTTTGATCGAGGCTGTCCAATTCAAATAAGCAGGGAGCGATCTTGGGACAATTTCTCATTCGTAAGATAAGCCAAATTGCTCAAATTCAGGAAATGTTTTGATCAAGTAACCTCATTGAAACTGAAAATAAAAGCCAATCGAGAAATAGCTTGACCTGGATTTTTGGGGGAAAAAAAGGAAAACCCCCTTTTTGCCTCGTTCTAAACATACAATGACCCATATTTTTTGAGACAAAGTTTACCTCATCAAATTCTTTACTCAGGCCGAAGTCTGTGAGAACTATATGACCACTTGAATCCAGTAGAATATTCTCAAGTTTTAGGTCCCGATAGACTATCCCAAGCTGAAACAACAACAGAGGGGCAAGTGTTAGATAAAGGCATGCTAACAGCAATGCATAGCTTCTGAATAAGAGTCAGTGATTTTGTTGAGTCTCCGGATTACCTGGTGTAGATGCTCTAGTGCCGACACAATCTCTCCACTGTACAAAGCTACTTCTTGCTCTTTAAATCGCACCCTTTGCACCAAATGTGTGAAGAGTTCCCCCCCGTTTACATAATCTGTAATGGGAAAGACCATGCATGTCAAGTTTCAGCCTGAATCATGTATATTGTTTTGGTATGTTTTTGCAGGGAAGGGCAGACAATTTCTGTTTACACTCATTACCTCAGCTTGTGAATTAACAATCATTCACCTTTCGTCTTGCTTGAATAAACATAGCCCAAAAGAGGCAATCTGTAGCGCCTGAATGTCAGTTTCCAATAAATTATCCTCACCCAGAATGAGGTGCAGCTTGGTATCCGTCTGGAAGGCGTAGTGAAGTGTGACGAGGAACGGAGACTGGCGGATGTGCTCCAACACTTGCCGCTCTGTCCTTGTGTGTTCGGCAGTCTTTGCCTTTTGTACAATTGTGGCCTTTTTCAAAACCTTCATGGCATACAGCTTCCCTGCATCATGACCACTCACTTTCCTCACCAGGAACACTTTGCCGTACGCTGGTGGTTAAGATAAACAGAGACACAGGGCAAAGTTCAGTGCAGAGCAGCAGAAATGACTGGCATGCTTATCATTCCAACAGCACACAATGTCGAATGCTAAACTAGCCCGCAAGAGTAGAAAAAAGAAAAAAATATTGTGTTCAATACAGAGAGACTTTATACTCACCTCCTGTGCCTAGAACCTTTAATAGCTCAAAGTTTTCAATGCCCACTCTCTCTACATGGCCCGTCAGGTTGGCTGAAGTCAGAGCAGAAATCAAATATTACAAGCAAATCACATTTAATACCCACTCCATGACAAAAAATGCGGCTGAAATGCTTCAATACTTAAACAAAAAAACTAATTTGATGTTTCCGTTTGTTTCCACATGAGGTATTTTCCAGTGGGGCTTATCTGGAACATTGGGGGATTTATATTTATATTCACTGCACTGACAGCCTAACTGCTTGTGACGGCTGTATGCAGTTGTATTATAAATCTCCCGCCTCGCTTAGTTGGTAACAAATGAGCACCCACTTAAAAGTAATGTGACCTCTAAGCCATTTATTAATCATAAATAAATACGGTGTACTAAAACCTAGACAGATGGATATGGAGACTCACAAGTTGTGGACGCAGACTGTTTTACAAAATGTAAGTATCTGGTTAATTTATAATTGTCAGTTATTTTCTCAAGTATGACTTTGTCTGCTTCTACATCAAAAAGGTAAAGTCTGCATTAGTCTCAAAAAACAAGAAAGACATTCTCATCCTCCATTCAACATTGTTGATAAAGTCGTGTTGTAAATACATTTTAAATGAATCTGCTGTTTTCAACTTTCGCTGTCAAAATCTGTGGGCCTTGCAAGCCCACCAGAAGGAACCTTACCTTGGATCACCTTACAGTGCTCTCCATGCTTTTTGTTTTGTAACTGGTGCCCACATTATTAATTATGTATGCTTGCATTTCATTTTGGTTCAAAGAGACTCTCAGCACTGATGCTTTGAAGCTAATCGAGTCAAAAACGGCGGAGAAGAGGGCATTAATCTAGAACATCAACAATTCAAAGCATTGGTCCAGTTAGGACAGTCTGGGTGGTGACCAACTGAGGCCAACATCAGCAGACTGGTAGCAATGGACATCTAACAATAGTGAATTTAGTTGTAAAACAGTGCACTGCCAATAATACTCAAGCATAATCAGTAAGCTTCCTTCATGTCAACAAAAGGCTTAATAAAACAACTCTCCCTCCTTTACTCTCTCATATATGCAACGGTATAAGATAAGACCTTTCGTGAAGCTGCCAGGCAAACTTGATGCGTTGACAAGAAAAAGGTCATTATTTCCCATCAAAGACCTTCACTGAATTCTGTGCACACTGTCAGTGACTACACATGTCTTTCCTAATCACAGGACTCAAGCTGACTGAGCACGGCACGCTCTCAGACATGCATGTCCATTGTAGTGAACGCATTCCTTCTGTCTCGCACTCCAAAAATAGGCTACTGAGCAATTAAAACGGCTGATTTAATCCTTTCCGCTGCTTCTCCTGTTACACACGAGAAGAAATGTTGCAAAAATTAGGCACTTGCATTGCTTACTGCATTACCGCAAAACAACAACAACGCTGCTATCCTTTATATTTGAGGTCAAAAGGTTCCAGTTGCACAACACACTTGTAAAGCTCACCCTGCCAGGGTCAAGTTTGATTTAAATGTTTATTAATAGACTGGGAGAGGTGTCCAACCAGATGATGTCCTACAGCAAAATGAAAGGGACTTCGTTGTTTTCATTCCTTTTTAAACATTTTTATTGTTTTTTGTAAATCACCAATCCAACTGTGACTGATGATTCACTCTATAAACTATATTTCCTTAAAAATATACCATAAAAACATTCTTGATGTTTCAGGCTGTCTGGGGTGGAATTAAAATAATGGGTACTTTAAATTAACATTAAATTGTTTTGGACAGTTCTGAAAGATGGAAAGACGTTTGACTGCAATGTGTCTCGAAAAAAAATAATCAGTGTTTTGTTTTTATAATGAATGCGTTATATTTAAAGCATTTCAAATAAATAAATTTGTGGATAGTCTTTGGTTGACTGTGGATCTGACAAAATCTGAGCGGTCACTTTTGGGCTTTGGGAAATTGTTTTGAGCAATTTTCAAAACTTTCAGGCATTTTACAGACTTAAGGTTATAGTAATAATAATAATATCTTGCAGCCCTAGTTTAGTGCTACAGCAGGGGTCCAAAGAAGTGTAACTAAAACACGAGTGCATACTGACAACTAGACTGACTGCATATTTAGGGCAGGGCAGAAAAAAAAAAAAAAGGGGGGGGGGGGGGGTGCAGCATAGTCATGTTGCAGCCTGAACAGCAGCAATGTGTCATTATAATCCAGTTGCAGCTGCAGGCAGAGTGTAAGTTCATTCAGCAGCCCAATGCACCGAATCAGTTCAAAACAAACCCTGTCAACATGTACTCAATTTCCTGTTGATCTTTTATTAACTCGTATTTTTAAGTCAGCGTTCACACACACACACACACACACACACACACACACACACACACACACACACACACACACACACACACACACACACACACACACACACACACACACACACACACACACACACACACACACACACACACACACACACACACACACACACACACACACAGGTGATGTGGACGCTACATTAACGTTACACACCTGTTTAGTGACGCTAACGGGCTGCAGCCGTCTCGTAGCTTCACCTCTAACATGTGTTGTTGTCAGTGACAGGAAATAATAACTCACTGAACAATTAGCGGTGAGTAAAGAGGTTAATAACTTGCAGGAAAAAAACATCTGTGGGTCGTCCCAGTTAGCCCCTGTTACACGTCAACAACTAGCTGAAGCTAATATTATTAAGCAGCAGTGTGGCTAACCTGAGTGAAACGCTTAGGTAACGTTAGTTTTTTGCGTGAGTTAGCAGGAAGCCTTCACAGGTAAAGCTAACGTTAGCCTACCTGGACTTTTAGTGACGTTAACGCTCATTAACAACACCCACTGACAGTGACAGGCGCCTCTTAAGCTTAGCCAGCTAACACATCACCAGGGCATACATGTGTACCCCACGATTAATGGGTCATTAAAAACAGCATTATTATAAACTTATAACACAGCTAACTTACCATTTCTCAGCTCATGTTTCACAGTAAAGAGGTCACCTTCTCTGGAAGATCCCTCCATCGGGGAAGGCATCGTTATTATGTTCACAGAGGGCTTTTTCAGACACGGTTACGATCGCCTCGCATTGCTAGTTTACACTATTAACATTTAATTATCACGCGAGATAATTTAACGTCTGTTAGTCCGGAAGCCAAATAACACAGATGTGTGGATTACAAATATTGCTACTAAACGTAGCAAAGCGAAGCAAAAAGCCCAGAGGAAACACTTGCTTCTTCCAGAGAACACCGCCACTACCACTACCTTCGCAACCGAGACAAGTCCCTCGTCTCTCATTGGTGTTGCTATGTGGAAAATCTGACGTCTGATTGGTTCTTTTTCTTTTTTTATAATGACGATGTTTAAGATCCCGCCTTCTTCGAAATTCTGCTGCTGCCTTCAAAATGTTCCTGGTGGTATGCGCGGGGAGTCAATAGTCGGAAGTGTTTTAAGATTTATTTATGTGAAAAGGATAAAAGAAAAGGATACGTTCACATTGAGAGGGAGAAATGTTAATTCTAATTGTGGCTGCTGGGTTTTTATTTGTTGCAGGAAATTGACACTGATAAAACTATAGTTGCCTATCATTAAGTAGTAGCCTAGTTAGAGTAGACAGGCTTTGTTTGTGTAGCCTACTTCAATTTCTCATTAATTCTAATAATCACCATTAAAATTGTCAACCCTTCTTTCCACCATAAGTATTAAGTATATATAGCGACTAGTTTTGGGACATTAAAAAGAGTAAATTAAAGGCCAGGAAATAAAGTGTGGTTGGTTCTTCGATTTTTTTTGTCTCTAACTCTGACAAGTTAAGATAAGATAAGATAATCCTTTATTTATCCCACAATGGGGACATTTACATTGTTACAGCAGCAAAGAGCAAAGATTGCAGACAAAAAGTGAACACAGTAGAATTAAAATAAAAAAATAAAAAATTAAGAATGTGCACAAACAGGATCCTATTAAGTTAATGTGAATCATGACATTAAGATCATGACTAATAGCCTACAATAAAACTTGAGTTTGGTATTTGTTTTTTTTTCAGTTTTCATTTCAGCCAATAGATAGAGATGGGTTCATTTAACACTTGAAGTTTTTTTCCTGTTTTAATAATAATACTAATACTAATATATAATAATAATATTATAATAATAATTCCCACGAGGGGAAATTCAGTTTTACACTCTGTCTAATGAAACACAAACATAAGAATACACACACATGCACAAACAGGATCCTATGGACATGCACTAATGGAGAGGTCTCAGAGTGAGGGGGGCTGCCCACAGCGAGCGCTCCAGAGCAGTTTTGGGGTTTGGTGCCTTGCTCAAGGGCACCTCGGCAATGCTCAGGAAGTGGACCAGCACCTCTCCAGCTACCAGACCAATTTCCAGACTTAGTCCGTGCCGGGACTTGGACCGGCGACCCTCTGATAACCAACCCAAGTCCCTACAGACTGAGCTACTGCTGCATAAAGTGCAGATGGTGATAACTGGCTACATCAATAAAGGGAGAATTATCCTTCAATCTACAATAGGCCCTCTCCACCCTAACGCCTAGAGAAAACTTCAGGGAGGATCAATTACTAACAATGCACTGTGTGAAGTGCAGGAGTCCTTTTCCAAGGGGAGGTAAACATGTAGTTCACCAAAATGTACAGGGGGTGTCACTTTTGAGCTGTGATCAAATTATAATATAGAAAGGAATTTTCATCACTTTTGATGAAATTTTGAAACAGGCTGATGAATTTGTGATATAATGACCTTCAAATATATAGCTTGACTTTGTATTTAAAAAAAAATCCCTCAAATCCAAACAGTGCTGTTACAAAGTTATGCAGAATCTATCTATTATGTGAAAAACAGCTTGCATTTGGGAATTACGAAGAGCTTGTTAATAATAAATAATATTATTTAATTATAAAAAATACTCATAATAAGTAGCCTGTTTGTTCTTGTTGATTTTCTTGAACTCCCTTGTTCTTAAAGTTGAATAGTCAGAAACAAAATGCAAGGTAAATATTCATTAACAGATATATAACACATGCAGAAGTAAACCCAGGAACATACATAATGTTAATCACTAAAAATACATTTTGCTGATACATTACATAAGTCCTCATACAATGTGTTTGTGTTTAGATGGTAATAATGTCAAACCTATTAATCAAAAAAGGATTTTAACATATGAGAACAATTTTTCAAATTTACATTTGTTTCTAAAGTCTTCAATCAATCAATCTATTAAACTTTATTTGAACTTTTCATACAATAACAATGAAGCACAAAGTGTTTTACATAAAAACAAATCAATAACTAACAATATGACTACTAAAAACTTGAAAAATACAAACAGGTAGGCCTACACACGGACTGAGGACACTATCATGAACTCATTATAAGGAAACAAATGAGGTAAAGTGACATTTCGAGATGGAAAAAAAGACTAATATAAGTTCGACGAAATAAATAAGATACTAACACACTAAAAGTCAATAAAAAATAAAGACATCAAAATAAAGCATTGAAGCCAAACCACACAATATAATAGAGTAAATTAAACAAAGTCAGGCAAAGCCTTTATAATTATGGTCGTCAGTACCGAAAATCACACCTAAGAGCAAAATCACACATGACAAAGTAAAACAAAGAAACAATGCATTTTTTTTCTTCCTAAAGGCTATTTACTCTTAACAGCACAAACAACAAACAACAAACAGCACAGTCACAGTTCAAGCTGTGATTTTCATTCACAGTTTGTTAAACGTCTGTCTGCCTCCGTCTTGTGGTAGCATTCTGCAAATGCTTCAACTTAATCCAGAAATCTTATTTCACACTGCATATTTGCCGAGTGCATACATTTACGATGAGAATTTATCCCAACGAGCCTCCCCGAACACACATTTACAAAAAAAACTAAATTAATCGTTTATTATCAGACTAGAGATGATTTCTTCATCTTTTTTTTTCTGCCTTCTTTCTCGATCAGCAAGTTGAAACGTTGCGTTGAGCTTTGTAGCATTGATCGTCCAATCAGATGCGAGTTGCTCTGGGTCAGCCAATGGCATGCGAGTATTTTTAGATGAAAGCCAATCAGGTCGTGTTTCGATTGAATCGCTTTGCAGAAACGGGCACGCAGCCGCCTGCCTTGCTTTTCTCCACAACTACCAATGATAGTAGCTCTACTTTGACAGCGAGCTAAGTCAGCCAGCTTCACTTCACTGACCTCCGCTCCCAACATGGCTGGTGTTCGAGCCCTTGGTGTTCTTTCCAGATTGACATCAAGAAGATACGCTGTCTCCACAGGTAGAAACCCAAACGTATTTGAATACATAAGCGTAGCAACGTGGTGAACATTGGAAAACGGGATTTACAAGGTGCCGCAGATCGCTAATTAGCTCGTTAGACTAGCTGTTAGCTCCGAAGGACAAAACAAGAAATGCGGTAAAGCTTCATTGGAAATTGTAGTTCTCCGTTCTTGTCAATGATATATCTCAAATAAACTCAAAACAGAATATCAAATGAAATATGAACTTTTTTTATCCTCCTCTTTTATCTAGAAAACTTATGTGTTGAATATTGCTAAGTTTGCTTGCGGGCTAACTTGACTGGCAGCTACGGAAAGCCACAAGCCAGTCAGTCAATCAAGGTTTAAAATCAGGTTTTAAAACGAGATGTTTTCCCAGCGTTTGAGTGAAACGTGTAAATGGAAAGACAGGTTAAAAAAATCAACGAGAATACTTTAACCATTGATTTGTAATTGAGTTGTTTCTGTGTGTTTGAATGGTAGCCAGGGAATGTAGGTGAAGGGTCACTTTCCACCGGCTTGCTCACCATGGCTGAGACAATCTGAGGTCACGGCAATATTATATGAACACCGTCTATAACTATCATCTGGATGTTTTAAGTCAAGGTTTCCCATTTTAATTCAATGTGTATGGGCATTAATGGATAAGCAGCTAAACACTTTCTAGCTGGTTTTATGACTTGTATAATTTGTTTCACACATAATGTAATGCCTCCTTTTTATTGTCCTTTTTTTTTTTAGGGAGCAGCTTTCGCACCTTTTCAGTAGCTCCAGTCATGCAAGGTAATTCTACATTTACTGGCACATGTATAAAGTTTCTGATGGTCAACAGTGTCAGTGGCACGATTATTTTATCACTGTACATTATATTCCTTCTCTTTTTTTTTTTTAGCCCTTACTCATGTGAACTATGAAGTCAAGGACAATGTTGCCGTGGTACGGATTAATGACCCAAACTCCAAGGTGTGAGCTCCTTTTAAAAAAAAAAAAAAAAAAAAAAAAAAAAAATGAATGTATTTTTTCACTTGTGAATAATGTAGATGTAATTTGAAATAAATGGTCGTTTTTTATTCCCCCCAGGTCAACACACTGTCAATCCAAATGCAAAATGAGTTGGAGGAGGTAATGAAAGAGGTGTGGGCTAACAATGCAGTTGAGAGTGCAGTCCTCATCTCCTCAAAGCCCGGATGCTTCATTGCAGGAGCCGATATCAAGTAAGAGATCTCTCACTTAATCCGCTGCTTATCAAAATCTAAATGTGTGGGATGTAGTGTTTTCGGTTGCATTCTCCTTTTGCTGTTGTACAGTGTTGTACAGATACTTTTGGGAACATTTTGTATTGTATTTTTTCTTATTTGTGGTCGGGAATTCGTTTTTTTTCCCCCCTACAATAAATGCAACACGGTTGTATTCATTGTCAACATTAAAATCTTGAATTGTATTTTGAATGAGTCGTCAAAATGGCCTTTCTTGGATATGTGGAATTCTTTGACTTTTATTTACTTAACATCTCTTTCAGTATGATCCAGAACTGCAAAAATGCAGAAGAGGTCACCCAACTGAGTCAGGGAGGTCAGAGGATGTTTGATCTGATTGAAAAATCTCCAAAGCCTGTTGTTGCTGCTATCAACGGCTCTTGCTTGGGTGGAGGCTTAGAAGTAAGCAGACATTATTTCAGCTAAAAAAAAAACTATACACTTAAATAATCTGGAAGTATTTAACTGGTATGTGTGATTGTAATGTGTTATCTAATGGACTCCTTCTTTCATTTCAGTTTGCCATTGCCTGCCAGTACAGAATTGCAACAAAGAGCAAGAAAACAGTTCTCGGTACTCCTGAAGTGATGCTGGGTCTCTTACCTGGAGCTGGTGGTACCCAGAGACTCCCTAAAATGGTTGGTATTGTGATCTTATTCTCCATGTTATCCAGAATGTTTGATTAGATATTAGATAGTATATGAGGATGTCTTGTGGTTATAACAAGGTATCTTTGTCAGAATGAAACTTAACTCCAAATAATCTGCTTAATGCTCGTAATCGTTTTAAGATATTACGTGCACCTTTGACATACTGCAAACAGATTATGTCTCCCTGTCTATAGCGGCTAAGCCTAAACTTAAAGCCACTGAGGGGCTGCATAGACAGGCTAATCTAGCCTATTCATTGACGCGCTTGCCGGCTTCGCTCCTGAGCGTGAGATTTCGAAAGACAGTCCAATATCTTCTTCGTTTAGGAATATTTAGTTCTCATTCCTTCATTGTCTTGATTACGGTCACATGTGAACTGTTCAAACAGTAATCCAGACGTGTCCATTTACAATCATTCCTGTTACCTCCTAGCGTGGCGTACAACGGTCGAAAAAGTGTAATTGCTCCCCGTCTAGCAACACCTGACACCCGAGTGATAGTTCCTACCTATATATAGAGTTTCACCTTAACCCAAAGGCGACACCTGCTGGAACAATTTGTGTTTGCACTTCACAAACATGGCTCCTACACTGTCAATCAGTTTACATCTACCCTGTCCTTCAAAGTGTACGGTCATGAGTGACAAGAAAACCTCTAGTCATGTATAATCAGTTCATATGTTTGTTTGTTTTTGTCTTTTTCATCCTTAGCTTGGACTTCCCAGTGCCTTTGACATGATGCTGACGGGGAGAAATATCCGAGCAGATAAAGCCAAAAAGATGGGGCTTGTTGACCAACTCATAGACCCTCTGGGTAAGACATGTAGCCTCTTATCTTAAGTTAGTAAATCACTACTCGTCAAAAACTGTAGGACATAAGAGTGTTTCTGAGAGCATTAGCAGATCTTTCAGTAATATTTGTATTAATACAACTCTTTCCATGACTTCTGTGCTTGTATTACAGGACCAGGGCTGAAGAGTCCAGAGGACAGAACAATGGAGTACCTGGAGGAAGTTGCTGTAGAGTGTGCCAAAGGGATCGTGAACAAGAAGATCCCTCTGCGCAAAGACAAAGGCACGATGCAGAGTAAGTTAGCCGCCTTTATTGGCCATTTTCCTCCTTGTCGTCACTTGGGTTTATTACCATGCCTAAGAAGTTCTACATTAATGATTTCATGTTCTTCTCCCCAGAAATTCAAGACTACGTCATGAGCTTTGAGTTGGTCCGGAATCAAATCTACAAAACAGTACATGGCAAGGTTATGAAACAGAGCAAAGGGCTTTACCCCGCACCCCTGAAAATAATTGAAGTAAGTTAAAACTCCTTGTAAGCCAAAATGTTTTGTAGGAATTCTGAAGGATGGTAAGAGAAACAAGTTTGGCTCAAAATTCTTTTAGAAAAAGGAGTCCAACCAGTTTGTCGGTATGTCACCCATTGTTTTCAGTGTAATGTATCCATTTACTGTGGAAAAAAACACAGCCACACTCTTACATCTCTGCGTTAGTGCATGTCCGCGGTCCTGTTTGTTCATGTGTGTATTTTGAGAAGCATGTCTCCCAAAATAAAGGGTGTAAACCAGAATTTTCCCTAAGGAGTAAATACTATATGTAAAAAAAATATTAAAATAAATGAAGTATTGATCATGTAAGAATATTTTCTGAAATGTGGTCACATATTTGAAACGTAACCTTTCCTCTTTCCCCTCCCCAGTGTGTAAAAACTGGAGTTGAACAAGGCCAAACTGCAGGATACCTGGCAGAATCTCAGGTAAGATCTTTGAGTTTAAATCAATGGCAGAGGAAATATTTAGAGCTGTACATTGATGTACTGAACATGTCAAATGTTGATGTTTGTCACAGAATTTTGGCGCATTGGCAAAAACCTCAGAATCGGCAGCTCTGATTGGTCTCTACCACGGTCAAGTAGCATGCAAGAAGAACCGCTTTGGAGCTCCTGAAAAAGAAGTGAAGTAAGTGTGTAACACTTTCACAAACAGGGAAAATTACAATTAAACATATCCAACCTGCAGTGCACATTTCAAACAAGTTCATCGGTTAAATATTGAATCAGGACTGGTAACAAATATACTCATGTTGACATAAGGCAAGGCAAGTTTATTTATATAGCTTATTTCAACAACAAGGCAATTAAAAGTGCTTCACACAAGACATCAAAATAACTATGACAGAGGAAAGAAAATGAACATTAAAATAGAAAATTAAAAAATCACTGAAATTGTTAAATCTGAAAATATGTTCAAATAAAAATAATTCAAATGAAATTAATTGAAATAAGTAAAAATATAAAAAGAGTTAAAAGTTACAGTGCAGAGTTAAAATTCAAAATCTTATTAAAATTGTTTAATGAAAGGCAGCTGTAAACAGGTGAGTCTTCAACCTCGATTTAAAAGAGCTGAGAGTTTCAGCAGACCTGCAGTTTTCTGGGAGTTTGTTCTAGATATAAAGAGCATAGAAACTGAACGCTGCTTCTCCGTGTTTGGTTCTGACTCTGGGGACAGAGAGCAGATCTGTCCCAGACGACCTGAGCGGTCTGGATGGTTCGTAATTAATCAGGAGGTCACTAATGTATTTTGGCCCTAAACCATTAAGCGCTTTATAAACCAGCAGCAGGATTTTAAAATGTATTCTCTGACAGACTGGGAGCCACTGTAAAGAACTCAGAACTGGACTGATGTGATTAAATTGTGGTGCTTAAGTTGGTTTTAAATGGACACACATACCCTGATCCTGATGATGAGTTACTGACAGTTTGTCCAATTTTCTGGATTGGTTGAAAATTTATTACAGGTCCTGGTAGAATGAAATTCAGATGCTATTGACACAGGAGGGTTTGTTAGCCTGTCGACAATAACATTAATGTCAAACAGTGCAGTCATAGATTTAAAGGAAGAGCCCTTAAGAGTCTTGGGATCAGTTGTTTTATCATCTTCTCTTCTCTATTGCTATATTTTATGGTAGTGGATGATGAATTTGTCCTTTTTGTTTATCACTAGGACTCTTGCCATCTTGGGAGCAGGTCTGATGGGAGCAGGTGTTGCTCAGGTGACTGTGGATAAGGGTGTGCACACAATACTTAAAGACACCACAGTGGCTGGACTGGCCAGGGGAGAGCAGCAGGTTTACAAAGGGTAAGTTTTCATATCAGGCATCTGAATATTAGGTGTTGTTTTTAAATGGTAGATTTGATTAAAGGCAGGTACGTTTAGTTCTGGTCAAATTATAGATTCACCTTAAACCTCAAAATCTGCTGTGAAATATGACATTTAAAAAATTATAGATGTATTTTTCTTGTCTAAAAAAGGATGAATGACAAGACCAAAAAGAAGAACATCACGTCCTTTCAGAGAGACTCCATACTGTGTAACCTGACGGGCCAGCTGGACTACAGGGGCTTTGAGAAGGCTGACATGGTTATTGAAGCTGTGTTTGAAGACATTAACATCAAGCACGCTGTGCTGAAGGAGGTGGAGGCTGTAAGTGTTGCTAAAAAGAAATCAAAGAAGAGGTTCTCACTTCGTTGTAAACATCAGTCCATTGAGCTGCTATCTCTCACACGTTTTTGTCTGCAGGTGGTTTCCCCTCACTGCATATTCGCCAGCAACACATCTGCTCTGCCCATTAAAGACATCGCTGCTGCCAGCAAAAGACCAGACAAGGTGTGTATAAAGAAGCCTTGAAGTCTAAAAGTGCCTTTGAATAAAAAAAACAACAGCAAACTAATCATTTGTCTTCACATTTAGGTGATTGGAATGCACTACTTCTCTCCAGTGGACAAGATGCAGCTGCTGGAAATTATAACCACTGATCAGACGTCCAAGGACACCACAGCCTCTGCGGTGGCTGTCGGCCTGAAGCAGGGCAAAGTCATCATAGTCGTTGGGGTGAGGTTAAACGTCATTGGTTTCCCCCCTCTGTACCTTGTTTAACTACCTTGTAGTTACCATTAAAATATTTTACTATGATAACAGTAGTCGTTGTTTTGCAGGATGGCCCTGGATTCTACACAACAAGGTGTCTGGCTCCCATGTTGGCTGAAGCAGTACGAGTACTCCAGGTTTGTAATATTACTGCAGTGGAAAATGTAGCTTACAATTCTTTATTATGTTCTTGTGTTTATGTGACATATATTCATTTCTGGAGGATTCAGGACCTAGCATGGTGTGGGCTTACACAAGCGGCATATATATTTTTTTTTTTTACATAGCTGTAATATACCTAATGAATGTCTTTATTTGCATTTACAGGAGGGAGTCGACCCCAAGAAGTTAGACGCACTCACCACAGGATTCGGGTTCCCCGTGGGTGCAGCTACTCTGGCTGATGAAGTCGGTATTGATGTCGCCGCCCACGTAGCAGAGGACCTCGGTAAAGCTTTCGGCTCCCGCTTCGGTGGAGGAAATGTGGAGGTTCTGAAGACCATGGTGGACATGGGATTCAAGGGTATGCATATTGGAAAATTGTACTTTTTATTGCTGTGTACATATTTAATATGAAGTGTAATAATCTGTGCTTTTTCATTCTCAAGGCCGCAAATCAGGAAAGGGTTGCTACGTCTACCAGCCAGGACTGAAAGTCAAAGAAGTCAACCCAGATATCGGAGAAATCCTGGAGAAATACAGGATGACACCAAATCCTGCTGTGTAAGTTCACACTGGACTGTTAAAGAAACAGCAAAGCAGTGATTAACGCTACAAAATGAACCTTTTTTTTTAATATATTTTTTGCAAGAATTAAAGAAAGTGCTGCTGCTTTACGCAAGTTTTTTTGATTAGTTCCTTTATAGGAAATGTTTCATGTACAAAACAAAACCACTTGGTTCTTGATTTAATATGACATTCTTACGAGTTCGAATTTAAACTTATTAACTAATCAAATATTCTGTTCCTGCTTGTAAATCTCTTTACAGTTCCTCAGACTCTGATGTGCAGTACAGGCTGGTTTCTCGATTCGTCAACGAGGCCGTGCTGTGTTTGCAGGAGGGAATTCTGGCGAACCCACTGGAGGGAGACATCGGGGCCGTGTTTGGTCTGGGATTCCCCCCCTGCCTTGGAGGTCAGAGTTCAAACTTTGTGTTAGCAATCTGACACACACGTGAGACATACAGGCTGAGCATGAGTACACAGCATCAGACTCCTTCTCTTCTGTTTTGTGTGAATGGAAAGTCTGAAGATGTTAGTGACTAAATATTCAGGAAGAAAACTGGACCTAAGGGACCGACCTATGTCTGTATCTCTCTGCTTTTTTTATGGTTTAATTACTCTGCTAAAGTTTGTCTGAATCAAGATTTACTGTTTGATTAAGCCAATTTAGAGATGACAAGCTCCGCCCAAGATAACACACACACACACACACACTGAGACACAGAACAAACACAGTCCTCACCAATCAAAGGAATTGAAGTGTTCAGGCTTTGTTTCACTTCTTCCCTGTGATTATACATGTGACATATTTGTCTTTCTTCTTCCAGGACCCTTCCGTTTCGTGGACTCCTTCGGCGCCGACAAGCTGGTGGAGAAGATGAGGCAGTTTGAAGCCGTCTACGGGAATCAGTTCACACCATGCCAACTCCTGCTGGATCACGCAAATGATCCCAGCAAGAAGTTTCACAAGTGACCGACCTGCCGTGTGTGCCAGTAGCAGCTTTCTGTAGAAACACCGGCCTTCCACTAAAATGTGCCTAGCAGTAATATCAAGAGTGGGGGGCAAACATGATGAAAATACACTCAGTTTGACACTAAGATAGAAAGCTGAAACTGAGGCAGTTCAAAATAAAAGTTCTGTAATAAATCCTACGTACACAAAGATAGTAGCTGTTTATGAGGTGATTGTCAACTTCTGAACAATTTGGAGGATGTTATTTCGGGCACTTTTAAGTTGTATTATGTTATAATATAATGAGAGGACATATATAAGCACTTGTGTTATTTAGCCAACACCCACTGATGTAATCAAGTTGGGGGAAAAAAAAGCATAAACAGCAATATAACTTACAAGAAACTAGGATTTATTCAGGACTTGTGTTAAACTGCATTAGTTTAAGCTTGATGTACCTCACAATAAACTCCAAACTGAGTGTGTAAATGTCAGCAAGACATGTTAATGGTGTTTTGGTACTTTGCATTATTAATTGACTTGATAGTGTAAACATGGATATGGAGCAGAGGAGGCTAATAATTCACACATTATGGATGTAAAGATTCTCCAGAGGCAGAAGAATTCAAATATTTTCCATCTTACACATTCGTTCTGCATTATTAATGAATGTCTACCGGTGTCTTTCTTTTTTTGTACATTTGGAACCTGGTTGAAGCGGCAATGATGTAAATGTGAAGCCTGAAATAAATTTTGTTATTGAATCAAACCCTGTTTTTTTTTTTTTTTTTTTTCTTCTTGATGATGCGTTCAAGTGCTAATTGGTGGCTAACTCACCACTATGACACAATTAGATCATATCCGTGTACCCTGTGAAGATTAGCTGAAATCTAATTCGCTGTGCAGGTCACATGGTTGATTTTCATTGTCCGCAGCAGAGCAGGGTGTGTACTGAGGGGAGGCTGTGTGGGCTGGGCCGGGGACTGAGGGGTGTTTTTCCCCCTCAGCAGCATCCTTTAAAGATCTTGTGACATCGCATTATTTGCTGAAAGATGCTCAAGGGCGGATGACATGCTGCGTACATGGGGATGAAGTAATGGCATCATGAAAACAACTGAAATAGAAGCTGCTGCTGCACCTGCACGGGGAAGGAAAACCTGCTGACCCCACCCGATCAAACCGGCTTTCTAAGGTGGGAAATATGCTTTTTAATCTTTGATCGAAATGTCTAAAGGGAAGAACTGCGAGGCGGTAAGGGTGGTGGTCCGCTGCCGGCCTTTGAGCCGAAAAGAGGAGGCGACGGCGAGTGAAAACATCTTGGATATTGATGACAAACTGGGGCAGATTACCATCCGTAACCCGAAAGCACCACCTGATGAGCCAATGAAAGTATTCACGTTTGACTCCGTCTATGGCTGGGAGTCCAAACAAAACGATATTTATGACGATGCTGTGAGACCTCTCGTGGAGTCCGTGCTTCGTGGCTTCAACGGGACTATTTTCGCGTATGGTCAGACTGGGACAGGTAAAACACACACCATGCAGGGGGTTACAAACGACCCAGAAATGAGGGGGGTTATCCCGAACTCATTCCAGCACATTTTCACTCAAATATCCAGGACTCAGAATCAGAAATACCTGGTGAGGTCATCCTACCTGGAGATCTACCAGGAGGAAATCAGAGATCTGCTGTGCAAAAACAACAACAAGAAACTGGAACTGAAAGAGAGTTCAGACTTTGGTGTTTATGTGAGAGATCTGTCCTCCGTGGTGACGAAGAACGCCACCGAGATTGAACACGTCATGAACTTGGGAAACCAGTCCAGATCTGTGGGGTTCACCAACATGAATGAGCGCAGCTCTCGGTCTCATGCCATCTTTGTGATAACCGTGGAGTGCAGTGAAGTAGGACCAGATGGTGAGGACCACATCCGGGTGGGGAAGCTGAACATGGTTGACCTTGCTGGAAGTGAACGTCAATGCAAGACGGGCGCCAAAGGGAAGCGTCTCAAAGAAGCAGCCAAGATCAACCTGTCCCTTTCTGCGCTTGGGAATGTCATCTCAGCTCTGGTGGATGGAAAGAGCACCCACGTCCCATACAGGGACTCCAAACTCACCCGTTTGCTCCAGGACTCTCTGGGTGGCAACGCAAAGACAGTCATGATCGCGACAGTGGGCCCATCGCACAAGAACTTTGGAGAATCCCTGGCCACCTTAAGGTATGCGAGCAGAGCCAAGAACATAAAGAACAAACCTCGGATCAACGAGGATCCAAAAGACGCCCTTCTTAGGGAGTTCCAGGAGGAGATTGCACGCCTGAAATCGCTGCTGGAGGAGCGAGGGATGCTGGCGAAGGAGAGGAGGAAGATGAGGAGGAACAGCAAAAGACTGAGTAAGAGTTTGGCTGGTGTGGAGGAGGAGATGCTAAAAGAGATAGATGCGTGGAAGGCGGCCGAAGAGGAACCCCAGGTGAATTATCGCAAGAAAGAGGGGAGTGACATCCCAAAAGTTCTGACCTGCCAGGGAAGCAGTGAGAAGTTAAAACACATGAATGAAAACAGGAAGAGCATAGTGGACATGCAGTGGGATCAGGATGCTTTGGAGAAGATCATAGAGAAATACAAGGTACCTATAGTGTCTGAGAAACGAGACGTCTGTGGAACAAAGGAAATTTACATAAATAATTCATTGTGTGTCTTTGTTCACAGGCTATGGAGAGCAAACTGTTAGTTGGGGGGAAGACAATAATCGATCACACCAATGAACAGCAAAAGATGCTGGAGCTGAAGAGGCAGGAAATTGCAGAGCAGGTATGTCCAACACTGTAATGAGTAAAGTAATGGGTCTCCCAACATTACTCCTAGTAAATCTAACTTTTTTGGAGAGATGATACCAATTTTTCCTTCCAAACAGATCCAATCTCTAGACTTGAGCATTGGCTGAAACCCCTCTTAGCGCAATAAAATATATATACTGTATATTCATAATATTGGCGGAATAAAGTGATTGCTCACATAATGTTAGCTTTGACTAACATTAGACTCTTGTTAGCACCATACTGCTGTTGTTTTGTCATCGTCAAACTATAATTTACCTGAAACCAGTAGGTTTTTTCAGGGGGCTAAATGCTTACCGGTATTGGAGCGTTGGCTGGTATATTCAGAAATATCAGACACTGATTTTTTTCTACTATGAGATGTTTTACACTGGTTTTGAAACAGTCTCATTCACTACTGAAGCCTCTCTATGACCTACAAAACAAGACTATCAGCAGAAGGATTTATTGTTTCATTGTTGTTATATTTAAAGCCTGCCATACATACAGTGAAGGATTCTGATAAATCGAAAGAGTAATCGATTAAAAGAGCTTTTGTTTACGACCTTACAAAGTTTCACATATAGTCCTATAATAGCACATTAAGAGGAAAACTACAAAATGTAAATAAAACTACAAATGATCCGTAGAGAGATAAAAACCTACTGCTTTGACCACAGGCCCTGAGAATCTGCACATATGAAAGCGTCTGTTCTGAGTATTACTTTTCGGGATGTATTGTGTTTGTAAATGAAGCGGTTTCTTTGATGTGATTTGCAGATAAGACGAGAGAGAGAGATCCAGCAGGAGATGATGCTTCAGGACGAGGAGACGTTAGAAATGATGGAGACATTCTCCTCCATGCAGCAGGAGGTGGAACTCAAGACAAAGAAGCTGAAGAGGGTGAGATGACTCATCGCTGCTGTGTCCCAATGACATTATCAGCCATAATTGAATCAGTCCATCTTATTTGAAATTGACTTTATGTCAAGAGGGACATCTCAAAGAAATGTAAAACCAACGAGTTATGTTTCACTGGAATGAACTCTCACTTCCTGAGATTTGGGAATGAATACATTTCTCGTTTTCATGTCTCTGTAGCATACACTTAAATATCTCTCCTTTCCCTAATGTGTTTGCTGGTGTGTCATTTATTATGTACATATCTGATCCAGTACAGCTTGAGCCCCACAAATAATATTTTTCTTCTTTTTCTGTAAAGTTGTATGCCAAACTACAGCTGGTGAGGGCGGAGATGAAAGATGTCATCGATGAGCACGTCACAACCAGACAGGAGCTGGAACAGACACAGACTGAACTCACCAGAGAACTCAAGTACAAGTGAGTCACCATATTACTGAATCAGTGCATATTCTGTACATTCTTATTTTAAACTTGATTTCCCATCTCCACTCTAATGTGGAATCCTGAAAGAATTCAAGCAGACGATTTTTGCAAAGATGCACCGATGTGATCATAAAGGGTCCTTGTATAACCAAAGGGATATAATGTTTATATATTTCGATGCAGATCATCTTCTTCATCTCCTTTTGTCCCTATGTTGTTATTTTTAATGCAGATCATCCAATCAATATTTAAACTGTTACCAACCTTCATAAACAGTTTTTTTTTTTTAGGGGGGGGGAAGAGGGATGACACAGTTAACACATCTGTGATAACGCTTTATTATTGGATAACTTTTATTTATGGATAATTATGGCTACTGCACGTTTCTATGTCTTATATGTCAACCTTCCCATTATATGATTTCTTGTAAAGTGGTTAAAGTGCTTTGGAAATCAGTTTAACTTTTTGATTTCATTTTGGTGTTTTAATGTGGTGCTTCCTGTGAGCGAAGGTGCACACACCTTACCTTCATTTAATTTTGCAGATATCTCTTGATTGAGAACTTTATTCCTCCCGAGGAAAAGAACAAGATTATGCACAGGCTTCAGTTTGACAGTGAGGAGGATCAATGGAGACTCCAACCGGTCCTCCCATCACAGAGGTGAGTACATTCATTCCATGTAGGCTACTTAAGTTGTAATATGAATACATTAAAATCACTCAAAACCGATTTTGAAGTCCTACCTGAATCACATGCGGCATTAATAACCCTACAAGGTGAAGTCCATCACTGTAGTAGAGATATAACAGACTCCGAGCTGATTTCAAGAAACACACACACACACACACACACACACACACACACACACACACACACACACACACACACACACACACACACACACACACACACACACGCTAACATGTTGATAGCGTGACGAAAGGTGTCCATCAGCAGATGTCCATCAGCAGATCTGTGCACCCGCCCTGTGCATATGTCCTTCCTCTCCATCTGTCTGTTTCTCCCTTGTGTGTCCTTTGAAACACTATTTAATGAATATCTCCATAAAATTCTTACCTTGGGAAACTAAAGTAATAAAACCTTCGGCATGTGAGCGTGTGATTAAAAAGTTTGACCTGCCGTGTGACGGATCACTTTGCAGGACATACAGTATTTAGATACATTTAGATAATTATCACATATACAAAACGTGTTAAGAAGTCTTTGCCGCAAATACCGTTCACTGAAGCGGCGAGAAAGGCAAACTGCAAACAACAGCCTAATGAAATAGTCACTGGGGGTAGTTTTTTGTCAGGTAATTGATGAGTAATCATTCCTTCAGGAGTCAGGAAGGCAGCAAACTGCTCAGTTTCTCGTATTTGATGTATTAAGGAGTTATATTAAACGACAGGGATAAAGAGAGTGTTACTAATGGTTGTTCAAATCTTATTTTGAACTTATTGCAGATAATGCATTGCGTTATTTTAATTGATAGTTTACTACATGTTTTTGTTTAACTTTACATGTACAGACACTTCTAATATAATCGATGTATAATGTACAGTATATTTCCCCATTAAAGACAGTTCCAGAAAATGGTGGTTTTATGTTGCCATTAATAGTTCTTTAAAGTGATTACTATCAGAAATAATTGGCTGAGTCCAAATGTAACATGAACAAAGCTTTTATCATTATGTCACCTGGAAACATGATTTCTGCCTGAGTTACATCAGATGGATTTTTACAAGCAAAATTTCTAGAATACAGACTTCGACTCCCATGATCCAATGATACTTTGTGATGACCTCATGACAAAGTTTTTAGTTATAATTTTGATTGAGAGACCGTAGCTGCTGGCAAAAAATCCTGTGATTGTAAGTACGTTTTATAAGAATTGCCTCGTTAAATTTGAACAACATGAACTCATCTCCTGCTCTAATGCTACTTTTGACCTCCATGTATGACACGTGATTGCACCTTTATGTTCCCTCTCTGTCAACATTCAGGGAAATCAGTAATCAAAGTATAAATGATTAAGGTATGCGGAAGGAAAGTGAAGATAGCAAAAATAAAATACAAATAACTCCCTCATTAAAAGTCATAGATAATATCAAAATATTACATTTTACATAATTATGAGTATAGCATCTTTTATATCTTTCTATTGGCCAAAGTTTACTGTCAGCACCAGTGTCTGTTTTGGTCCCACCACTAGGAGTCGCCAAAGTAGAAATACTTTAAACCGACACAGACTGGCTATCCTTCATCCACGTTAATTATGCATTCTGCCTGTCCAAGAAATAGTTCTCTTTAATTAATGGAGAGTCAGACACCCACGGTATGAGTCTTAACTGGTGAAATCTGAAGGCTGAAGGTGGACCCGATGAGATAACAGGGGAGATTTGTCTGTAGGGAGCTGAACAGTTGAGCATTTATGGAGCACTCAAAGTTACATACGGCTAAAAACAAGTCTTTAACTGAATCCTTTTTTCCCCAATGTCTTTATCTCAGTCCACCCACTCAGGTCAGAAGACGACCTCTCTCAGCTGTGGGATACAAGAGGCCAATCAGCCAATATGCACAGATGGCTGTTGCCTCTGCAAGCGGGGCCCCATCGAGATACCAGGTCAGTGCTGGTCGGACATACACGAGGACAGACGGTCAGGGTACAGCAGAGGGAGAGATGTGAAATGTTGGTCTTTTAGGCAGCCTTATTTGCATGTTCAGAGCCTTCTTTCTTTGCTGGATGATTTGAAGATGGTTGTAGTCATGGAAACCATTCACAGTTTAAACAGCAGCATCTCACACTTTTAAACCTTCAATGTAATATCTCAGAAGTACACAGTGTACACCTTCAAATAAAGTCAGCAGCACTAACATCATACATTGATCAACACATAATGTGGGATGCTGTGTTTTAATGCCAATATTGCTTACCTAAACTGTATTCCTTTATAGACAGTAATAACACAATAACTATAAGGAACACATTCTGCATTAGATCTCACTGTGTGACACTGCAGCCATGCTATAGTCCACACTCTCTGTTCCTCATAGTTTCAAATTTAGATCAAACTCAATCTGCATTGCTTCATTTTTAGGTTGCAACTTACTTGACATTTCCTGAAGATATTTCACAATAAAAAAAACTGTCAAATGTGAAATCAACAGATTTGAAAGTTAAATATCTGAAAGATGACACTAGATATTAAGATAGATTAAATGAGTGTAAGGCCTCCTCAAACATTGCATTTGCGTGTGTAATTGTGCTATTTTAACAACATTTTTTTTAAATTTGTTTCACAGGCTGAGAATATAATGCTGTTGGAGTTAGACATGTCCCCACCCACCATGTACACCTTGAATCTTAATGGCACTCACCTGGAGAGAGCCTTTTCTCCCAGACTGGTGAGGGACCTTCTGGTTAACGTTCCCATTAGAGAGAGGAGGGCTGCGTCGCCACGGGTCAGGAAGTCCCAATCCTGGTGAGTCAACAAAAAATACACATGTACTATTTGATCACTGACATGGAAAGTTCCCTTTTTTAGAAGTGATATGATTGCTTTTAATGAAAAACTGTTATACATATATAAAAATGTGTAATCTTGCCTCTTTGTTTGGTCTGTCCTAGATTCTGAAAAACAGTTATAGGCGTTTATTAGTGGATTCAATTACAGTGGCAGTATCTTCATAACAGTAGGGAGGGCATTTTGTTTAGTTTAATATCACAATGCAGAAACTGAGTTCAAAGCACTACAAAAGTGTTCTTGCATGTGTTAGCCTAACACATTTTTACCCGTTTAAATTCAATCCCCTGTAATACTTTTTTACCATACAACCAGATTTTTTTCTTCCCTCAGTCTTCCAGCAACTGAACAAATAAATACTGTAGAAATATTCAGTCATTAAGTTAAACGGCACAGTAAAAAAGAATCATATCTCAATTCATTTGTTTTTTATATGGTCTACAGGTATCAAGCACCACAAGCAGCATCCATCTCATCTTCATCATCATCCACCAATCTGACATCAGGATCTCAGAGACAAAGACCATCCTCTGCTGCCTTTCTTCCAACAGGAGGTCATATTGAGACAAGCCCCTGATATGTGGGACAACACAACCATACAAATTGCTGGCTTTACTTCAATGTGGCACAAAAAAAAAGGGACCAGACTGGCTAAGGGGAGGGGGGGGGGAATCTTGTGGCTTGATTCAAGATTATTACACAGCTGTTTTAATGAATTAATTAAAAAAATCATTTAACAAGAATGTATTTAAAAGTTGAATGACATTTTTTTTTTTTTTTTTTGCTGCTTTTGCTTTTTTGCATAAAAAAAACAACAATGTTCTTTCTTCTGGTCTCAAAGAATAGCACAGGAAAACACTTTTTCTTAAACCAGGCTGGATGTACTGTTAATTATCTGGAGGATCTAAACAGACCTCGATTTTAATTTACGCCCTTTCTTATTTTATTTATTTATTTATTTATTTTAAAGAGAACACTTAATCGCCTTTTCCAAATATATTAAAGCCTGCGAATTGTATTAACTTGTTGCCAAATCATTGGAGGTAGATGTTGGGAAGGTTTTAAGGGGCCCGAACCAACTTCTGCTTTTTTTTTTTTTTTTTTTTTTTTAGGGGGATGGGGGGGCGACCTGGTTTAGCCTGTATGCTTGATGAATTGTTGCTTCAAGTAATCGTGAGCCAAAAAAAAAAAAAAAAATGTGAAAAAAAAATGGCAATGCACTCTGGATTAGCTGCCTTATTTTTCATAGTTGTGAAATCGTGCAAAGTCCATTTGCTTAAACATTAAAAATAAACTGACTTAAAAAATGATCTTGACCTGCCTTTTTCTCCTTTAGAGCTGTGATTATGCAGATCCTGAACATAATTATAGTCGACAGCTTTACACACACACACACACACACACACACACACACACACACACACACACACACACACACACACACACACACACACTGTGGAAGACAGGATGACAGCTATGTACAGTAAGATGACGTTTCCCCTCGGAGGAGTCACGTGACAGGTTACAGTAAGTCCAACATGGCAGACGGAGTGGATCTTACGCGGTGACTAAAAGCAACATTTCAGCCGACACAAGAGACATTCAACACTACTCTGCAAAAAAAAACAAAAAACAAAGACAGCAACAATGAGGGAGAGACAGAGGAAGAAGAAGGGGAGGACGTGGGCGGAAGCTGCTAAAACGGTATTTTCTGTGTGTGTGTGTTTTTTTTTTTTATGTGTCTGTTTGTTGTGGGTTGTTTTTTTTTTTTTTTTTTTTCCTTGAACGCTCCCACTTTGTACAACTTGTGTGTTTACGAGTTCATGACCTGCTGCTGAATGAGGCCTTGTGTTGACGGCTGCACAACACTGCAGCCCTTTTAGCTTTCCTCTTAACGATGAGCGAGAGAAACCTTCAGCTTCGTGGACTCAACCATCTCCCCCCTCCACCCCCACCCCCCCAACAACAACAACAACAACAACAACAACAACAACAAAAATAACCCCCTATGTGTGTCCAGACAGGTGACATGTCAAGCAAGATTTAAAGGCGAATAAAAGTAACCGTGAAGTAATCTCGTCTGTGCTGCGCGCTAGCCAGCTTAGCATGCTACCTGCTGCTAACGCCACTTTGAGTTCGTCAACAAGTTTGTCTGGTATCAGAAGCAGAGGGGGGGGGGACACATGAAGTGTATATTTGCACTGTGTCTTCATATAGTTTACCAACAAGTCATTGTGTTGCATGTCAACGTTTTTGCATGATAACAAAGAGTGCAGTAATGAGCCTGGTTAGCTCTCTCCAGCATGCTAAATAAGACACCCCCCCCCCCCCTTTGAGCAACTTCACAATAAAAGCTCTCCGTTTTGGATGTTTGGACACATGCTGTCCACTGACGCGTAGCTTCTCTGAGTTAGGAGGTTGTTAATACACATAAAGGAATGAATGTCATACATAATACACTGTTGTAAATAATAATAATAATAGTAGTAGTAGCTGCTGCTGGCGTGCTGAACCTGCTCCTGCAAAACAGATAAACATGAAGATTTGTTCCCCCGTGTTTGTGATGTTATTATACTGTAAGGTATGTTTGTTGAAATGTTTTACTGTTAGATCATGTTATAGTTAGAGCATGTGCGTATTAGATCAGCTTAATAATAGAAAAACCTCATCTAGTGAAGTTAAAAAAAAACAAAAAAAAAAAACAAAGCCACAGTGCTTGTTAGAGGTTTGTGGTCTTGATTATTTCTGAGTATCACATTGAGTGCTGACACAGTTCAGGGAATTGTGGCTTTGTGGAGGCTTATTTTTTTTGAAGCTTCAGTAAATTAAATCTCAGTCTGTAGTCTTGAGACGACATCATGTTTCATAACCATAATAATAATGCTTTGTTATTGTAGGTTTTGGAGAAATACCCTAATACACCTATGAGCCATAAAGAGATCTTGCAGGTGATCCAAAGAGAGAAGCTTAAGGAAATAAGGTAAATGTTTTACCTGAACTATGGTAAAGGCATTTAGAAAAGAGACATTTTCACGAGATAAAGAGAGAACACCACCCTCCACCACTCCCCCCCCCCTTATTGATTGCTCACATCATGATATACCTTCCTTTTTTTTTTTTGTTCACATAGTAACTGTTAATTTACTCAATGAATAATGGTTTCATTTCTTTTTGTTTCATTGTCACTGTTCTCATCCAGAAGGTAAGAAAAAAAAAAAGCTAGCCCCCACCCCTCTATTTTAACAAACGCACTGCAATGCCCCCCTTTGTTTGGTAATTAACTCTTGCATGTTATTAACAATAACATGTCCTTTGTCCAGATGCATTAGGACAGTTTCACACTTGTTAAAGCCACCTGTTGCATAAAAGACAATTGTATTTACTATATTGGTAGAAAATCAACAACACAATAATATGACAACAGAGTCAAAACATGGCCGTCGTTTGGAAATCCTTCACACATGATCATCAACATGGCTTTATGCAAAGAATTATATAGAGGATGTAGATTTAATAAATAGGAATAGAAAACGTTCAGTATATATATATTTATATTTATTTTTGGCCTTTAATGTAGAGATAGGACAGTGGATAGAGTCGGAAATCAGGGAGAGAGAGAGAGAGAGAGAGAGAGAGGGGAATGACATGCGGGAAAGAAGCCACAGGTGGGATGTGAACCCGGGCCGCCCGCTTGAGACGACAGCCTCCATACATGGTACACGCACTAACCACTGCGCCACCAGTGCCCCAATGTTCAGTATATTTGATCAATATATATTTTTTTTTTTGCTTCTTCGACCTAAATAACAGACTCATCCAAAATCTAACAGCAGTACAAGTATTATGCTGCATGTTACGCTGTAAATCAACACAAATGTAAGTTGTCAAAAATAGTTTTCTGCTTCACTTTGCACCTCCGGACGCTTCTTTGGTGCCACTGCTGAGGCTTTATCGCAACTTTACTGGCACTCATTTTTATGCAACACAGAGTTATTGAAGAAAATGTTCATCTTAGAATATAAGATCCTTACAATTACTAGGTTAGTCTTGATCCCGTTTTATGCAACTGATTCTGTATAAAACTTTATTTACATTTCCTTGGAATAATGTGAATCTGACCTGAACTCACACACTACCCTTTGATGCATGAAGTCATTTTCTTCCCAGATCTCCGACCAGCTTTAACCCCTCCTTGAGTCTTTCTCTCAGCTGTCTGATTGATTCGGTAACAGATGTGTAATCTGTTTTTTTTCCTCTTATTTATCCAGTGGAACCTCGCCGCTGGCATGTCTAAATGCAATGCTGCACACAAACTCTCGTGGCGAGGAGGGAATTTTCTACAAAATTCCTGGCAGAATGGGGGTCTACACATTAAAGGCTTGTTCAATTATGATAATAACAAATATTTGATGATTGATTTTGAATAACGTGATTGTGTACCCCATGAAATGTTTTTCAGTGTCTGCTTGAATCTGATTTAGTTCTCTGTTCTGCTTGCAGAAGGACATCGCTGATGTCGCAAAGGAGCTGTCTGAGGATGGCTCTGACGAGAGCAGCGACAATCTTTCCGACTCCCAAAGCACAGAAAACAGCAGCAGTGCCATCACTACAGAGGACAGGAGAGGAAGGTGGATGCGAAGAGGTACTGTGAACAAAGGATCTTTTAACATCACTGCATCCCTCAGGTCACTTCTTGACAAGTACAACGTGATATAGTTCATTAACACATCAAAAAGAATAGAACCATGTTACACACGTTAAAAAGTGCTTACAATATTTTTTAAAAGACTCCGATGATGTTCAAATTAAACATAATGTCATTTGGTTCCTCTCTTTTCTTCTTCATTAGAATTAAATCCCAAAATATACAGAAAGTGTTACATGAAAAAATTAATTATTGCATGAGCTCATCCATAAACTTGATTTCTGCCTGAGTTAAGTTCAATAGATTCTCATCAGCAATAAAGACAACTTTTTTTTTATCCCATTCTCCTTCACAACGCCAAACACGTGTTTGTGTTAGGATTGAAAACCCTTGCAGCAGATATTACATACTTCATTTAAGGAGGTTTTCACAAAAACACCAAAAGCTTTTTGGGTCCAATCAGGAATATCCCACCTGTAGTCTCTATCTCTTGTTTGCATGAGTTTATTTCTTGTGGTGTAGTTTGTCACTTATGTCCTCCAATCATTCCAGTAGAATCGAGCGAAGAGAAAGATACCTTGTTCTCTATTGACATTATTCTTGGTAGAAAATTAAGCAACAGCTAGATGTAGCTCCATTCATTGGCTGATATTAGCTGATGCCATACTAGGCTCTGTAATGACTGTGAGGGTTAACGCCCCTTTTCAGTCGTTTTTAAAAAGCCATCGCAGAAACCCAGGAAACCAGCTGAAGTAGCAGCAGGAGAGGTAAACTGAGAGAGAGTGGCTTGTATGAGACCATCTCATCACAACATAAATCCTGGAATACACCGAGCATCAAAACACGATGATAGCAACAGGTGGGTTTCATATTTGAAGAAACACGCTGTGACCCTTATGTCCTTCATTAATCGTCAGAAGAGAAACCGAGGCTGCACATGTAGTTCCACGTCATCGTAGCATTTGTTTGTTCTTTTGTGTGTCAGTGAGGTGAAATCATTATAGTGAGTCACGCACCTGATTGTGTCTGATTGCAGAGCAACTTCAGAGAATGATATTTTCCTTCAAGTGCCAATTATTTTGTTTTCCCGAGGCTTTGCTTTCACCGACTCTCGTATTTTCCCTGTGCCACTTCAATATTTAAGTGACTGTTAAAACAGGAAACTGTATTTTCTCTTTACGACCCGTTGCCACTTCCTCATTATGCACAAGCTAGAAGCAACTACTCTGGTTAATAACATTGCAGGAGGACCAAATATTGTTATACTTTTGAACTAGTCGTTGCAAATAACTTCGTATGCAAACAAGTGGAAATACAACAGAAAAAAAGGAATCTGCTATGGTGTGTTGAAAAGCACATTTTGTCAGAAATGTACAAAAGAGAGGCTGTTGTCAACTTCCTGTCAAGCTGCTCAGCCTTTTTTTAAAGTGATAGTTAAGCTTGGTAATGCAATCTGCAGGTCTTTATGCACAGCATTGGTTTCAGTTTCCTCTCAACAAAAGCATGATGTGACAAAGTCTGTACACCGCCCTCAGGAAGTGTCTTTTCTAACATCTGTGTCGTGCTTTTGTATCTCATAGTTCCCGCTAAGCTGCAGTCCCAGCCGTCCTCTCCGCAGCCCCGATGCTCGTCGCCTTCAGTTCCCACCAGCAAACTCATCTCTCCCTCGCAGAAACACAGCAAGAAAGCTTTGAAACAGGTACTGATGGGTTCTGAATAATTGTTCATGAAATAGTTACAGCTGCTTAGTAGACTAAACACTGTTTTCACTATTTGTGCAAACACTTTTGTCTCAGATGTAACTTGAGTTTCTGCCACACCTTCAAACTCACATGAACCTACTATATCAAACTCTGCAACACAAAAAAAACAATGGGTTTTCTCTTTTTTATATACCGAGTGTAAAGTTTTTAAAGAAAGACTCTTAAGAAAAGACAATACTGATCTCAATCTTGTCCTTAAAAAATAAAATAAAAAGCTAAATCTATTACAATGTGTATGAGTTAGATATATATGGATTTTTGCACACCTCTCATCCATGTCAGAATACTGACTTTGCAGTTTTCACTACATTTAGGTTACCTTTTCGCTGACATGTTGCAGGAAACAAAAACACAACCCCTGATGGTGTTTCAGCAGGCACCAATTTTCTCTCCATTCCCTGTCTGTTCAACAGCTTGTGCTGATTATTTTAAAACAAGGAGGCGTCATGGGAAATCGCCTATAGCTGGTTCTACGGTATTAATGTTCTCATAATCCACCCGCTCCACATTTTTCCTATTGGCTGCTTTGTGCCTTTTGTGTGTTCCATTTAATTAGATTTCATTTGATTGCACAAATTGTAATTCACTCCATCTGTGCTGGGGAGGAATTTTCAGCTCTGTAAGACCAATTTATATTCATTTATTGGGTGTAGGAAACACAATAAGACGGCCATTTGGCTAAAATATTAGAGCTTAAGAGACCTCTATTGTATTTACTTTTTGTTATTTTCTGTATAGTTTGAATCAGTTGAAACAAAAGAATGACACAAAGTGGACTGTTTTGATTTCTTCTTCTACCTGTAGACGTTGCTTTTGTCAGGTGATCCAACCTATTGACAGATTTACAACACATAGGTGATTTATGCGTGTGTTATGCAACCTGTGCTTCATTGCTGCTCTGTTATTTAGCTGTTATTTAACCAGGCAAGTGGCCCTGGGGGAGTATTTGCAGCAAAAACACACATTAACACTCAGTCATGCTGCTGGCTATTTGTTTCTAGCCTTGTTTTCTTTTGCTCATTTTCAGGCCTTGAAGCAGCAGCAACAGAGAAACCAGCGCAGACAGGGAGGAATGCCAACCAGCTCCAGTCCCAGGCTGCTTCTGAAAACAATCAAAGATATGGCTGACAATATTACTACAAAGACAGGTAGGTGGCTTCTATTATATTGTCCTTTACACTAGAATGAATGAATAGCTGCACATGTTCATAAAGAAGCCAAAGAGGTATTGTGTTGACTGATCTTTTTGTATAGTGCACAAAGTTTTAAGGTATTGTTCGGTTATAAAAGGTTTGTATTTGCCATGTGTTTGGCAGAATTAGTGTGGAAACAGTTGGCTCTCTACTCTGCAGTTTCTCAAAGCCTTTCCTTCTTCTTCTTTGACTCTACACAAACAGACTTATGTCACCCTGTTGTCCCAAGGAAGGTAACACAGAGGTCGGGCCGCCTCAGTGCAGGTAAGTCAGAGATCTGTTTAAATTTAAAGTAAATGGAAATCTTCAAGGACAGGTCAGGTGGTGTTCTAAATTTGTCTTACTTTTAACAAATCCCTTGAAAAGACCAAAACCAACAATGAATGAATTGACTCTCAACTGTTATTATATTGCAAGTGTTTGCATATTGTTCTAAATTTTATCCCAAACAGAAGATGGGAACAAAATTACAAAGACACATTACCTAAGGCAGTTGCAGCAAGTAAAGGCTCAGGAATTCTCTGTAAGAATTTAAACCAACCAAACACTTCCTACGAGCAACGTATTTTAGGAATTCTAATACGGTAATTGTATAATATAAGAAAGGAGACTTCTCACATTCATTACAAGTGCATCTCAGCTACATTTGACTGTTTCTCAGATACAGTTAAGTGTGAATCATCTTTTCATAAAGCTACAGTGCCCAGCTGTTCGAAGGCAATATTTAACTTAACTTAATCATCCATAGACTTCACTTGATTTGGTCTTCTCATAGAATTTGTTGACAGTAAGAAAATGTAGAAACAACTCCAACCCTATCTATTGAGGAAGTTAAAAATAATCTAATAGAGGGGTAAACCTACAGTTATCTTCCTTTGGCCTTGATAGAGTCAGCTGTGTCATTGAAACACTAGTGGAACAAAAACAGAGAGTAAATTACTCAAGACTTCAGTTGCTAGATCGACATGTTTCTACATTGCTGGATCTGTCCTCACTTACATCTGTTTCCTGTTTTGTGTTGCAGGGCATCTGAGACGTGCTAAGTGTACAATAGATGTGGAAACACCAGACTCCATTTTGGTAAACACCAACCTGCGGGCGATCATCAACAAGCACACATTTTCAGTTCTGCCCCCAGACTGCCAACAGAGGCTGCTCAAACTTCTGCCTGAAGTTGACCAGCAGGTGGATAGAACATTATACATCCTATTTACTTTTCTGTTGTATTGTCTAGCTCTTTGTATTAGTTTGATGTTTTCAGACATGTAAAATAAGAGCTTTTGAATCATTTTAAACATATTTTACTGCAGTAAAATTCTATACAGCATTTAGTTGTGTTCCCTGATTCAAACTGCAGATAACATGGGAAGCAAAAGTTAATGTACTGATGCATTGATGGTTTCAGTGATGATGTAAGTCAAAACTTTGCCCCTCCTCTCTTCAGGCCTGCATGGACGGCCTTCTGAAGGTCACCAGTTCTGCCTTAAACAATGAATTCTTCACATCAGCAGCTCAGTCCTGGAAAGAGAGGCTGGCTGAGGGTCAGTGTTCTCATTACATAATAACAGCATTTAACATTGAGCGTTATAATTATGTCACCAAGGTTAGGTGTACATAGAAAGAGAGAAGTATAATGTAACCTTTCTTTTTTCTTTTCTTGTTATGTAACTTCTTCTGACAGGGGAATTTACTCCTGAGTTGCAGCTACGAATGCGGCAAGAAATTGAGAAGGAAAAGAAAGTTGAGCTGTGGAAGGAGGCCTTCTTTGAAAACTATTATGGTGAAAAGTAGGTCCTCCTTTGTGCGCTGAAGTTTTTGAGTATTGCCTGGATCACTAATCTGATCCTTAGGGAAGTTTGAAAACTTTTAGATTTATATTTCTTGAACAGCAAAAGACATTTCTTTCAACAAAAAAACCTTCAACCTACAGCATGTAGAAACAGCAGAATATCAGGCTTACTTACCCAAGTATTTTAAAGAAGTGTATTGATATTAAACATCTGTAATGTTCATATTTTTGATGTTAATATAACATCTCAACACTGAGTGATATACTGCATCCAAAGATTTTAAAGTTGTAATGTATGCCCTTCTGTAAATACCATCCACATATTCCAACACAACTTCGTATGTAACAGTTACTTCAAAAGCTAAATGTTTTATAAATCTCTTGGTCAAAGAATTATAGATTTATTTTGCCAACTGCTTTTTCTTTCTACCTCCCTTTTCCGTCTCTGCATAGTTCTGGGCTAAGCTTTGAAGATTCCAAAGAGCTGACAAAGGCTGATCGGCATCAGGAATTTGCCAGGTCCCATCAGACAAGGACTACTGCTCAGGCACCAGGGGAATCGAAGGGCACCAAGGACGGCCGACAGACTGATTCTGGTGCTTCTGTAACAGCAGTGAAAGACGTGAAGCCAACACAAGAGCTTCAGAAGACACAGCCTGCTCAGAAAGAATCGGTCTCCACCACCGAGCCCATGAAGACACGGCGCTCACACTACGCTGAGGAGCGCAGGTTAAACACAGCAGCACAGCCTGAGCCTGTAGTGGCAACACAAGAGGCTGAGAGACAGACTGAGAGGGAAGCTGTAGTCACTGTGCCTGAAAAGGTTCTCAAAAAGGAAGTAAAGGAGGAGAGAGCAGAGCTCCCCCAGTCACCTGAGATAAAGAGCAGTCCACCAAAGGCTAGTTCAGAGTTAAAAGAGGATCAGCCGGCATCTGTGGTGAAGCCTGCTGAGGAGAGCGGAAAGATCATCTCTGAGCCCAGTGGCCCCTCAGAGCCACAGAAAAGGAAATCTCTCAGTGAAATGGAGGGTGAAGTGACTCCAGAGAAAAGGCCCCGAATGTCCTCAGTTTCCTCATTGTCCTCAGTATCTTCTGTTTCCCCTCTGGCTTCTTCCATATCAAGTCCTGCAACGCCAACTTCTACAACGAACCAGAGGGTTCCACCACTCAAGGTATGCAACTTTCTCCTTGGATCTGCCTGTCCTTTGATAATCAAAAACTCCTCCCTGGAAATGCAGCTGTGACATGGTTACGCTTGGATACAAACTATTTTAATTTAACAAAAGTTACATATTTCTCTGATTCCTGCATTTCTCTGTAGTGCTCATTATGTACAGGGTTTTTATATGTAAATGGCCGATAAGTGTCCTTCATATTGAGAACGTTTTGGTTAATTTATTTGGAGGTTATTTCTGTTGACGTACACATGCACATTTGATATAATCTCTGGTTTTTCCACCCTGCAGATCCCGGTGTCACGAATACTTCCCATTCCCGTGTCACCCAGCCAAGTCTCACCCAGGACTCCTCTCAGCAGCCCGGGTCGCACAGGTGCTCGCACTTTGGCTGACATCAAAGCAAAAGCCCAGCTTGCTCGTGCGCAGCGAGCGGCGGCTGCAGCGGTATCAAAGGGGGCAGTGCCTGGCCCAGGACCAGGGGGTGGCAGGGGTGAGCAGCCATCACCCAGCCCAAGCCCAACATCCCCGCAGGCACCAACCAGGCTATCAGCTTCTGACAGCAGCAGCAACAGTCAGACCACTCCATTGGACTCTTTTGGTCAGATCAGCCCAAGTCTGTCTCAAACGTGTTTTTCAAGCAGAACTGACGATAAAAACAAAGGTCAATCTCCTGGTTCTGTCAGTGCAGGAAATCAGAATACTTCACACTCAACACTACCCACTCCTCCATCTGTGCACACTCTGAAGGGACACGAAAACCCTTCACCTGCTGGACTGTTAAGCAGGACCAGCTCCTGCATCCCTGCCAACAACCCCCTGGTTACACAGCTTCTGCAGGGTAAAGAGGTTCCTTTGGAGCAGATCCTCCCAAAACCGCTATCCAAGGTGGACGTAAAGATGTCAAATGTTCCCCTGGGTAGTAAGGGGAAGACTTCACACTCTGCTGAGCACAGGACTGACAAGCCAATGTCCCATCATTCAGATACAGCAGGAAGAGTGGGAGTTTTGTCTGACTACCCAAGACATCACAGAGAACTTCCTGATAAGGATACCCAGGAGCAGATCCTGCAGGCCCTGATGCAGAGGAAAGTCCAGCAGGGCCAAGCTTATGGAGTTATGGGGTCTCAGCAACATCAGTACAAACCCCATCAGCTGGTGCATGCAGAAGAGACTCCGGACCAGTCCAGGATTTCCATAGGATTTCTCAGTCGTAAAAGGACGCCAAGGCCTGCGATGACAGGACACTACCTGCTCAACGTGTCCACGTACGGCCGAGGATCAGAGAGCAGGAGACTGCAGCAGTCTGCCATCCCTAACACGTCAGTGTCCAGTTTAAAAAGGGAAAGCACAGAAGGAGAAGAGGCGGCTAAAGACGTAGATCTGGCCAGGAAAGTTTTCTCTCCTGTTTCTGGGGTCAAAACAGAGCAGCAGGGATTCTCAATAAGCAAATTTGACGAAGCTGTGAGTTTTCAGCATTGCTCCAATGTGAAGACTGAGCCTGGATTAGAGGACAGTGAAACTGGTGCAGAAAACAACAGCACCAATGCAACAGCCAAAGACACCAGCTCTTACTTTCTGCCACACCGAAGGCATCTTGAACTCTGCAATAGTAATCAAGGAAACTCCGAGCCATATATTAACCCATTAGACCCAAATCACCAGCTGCAGTCTGCCTTTCAAACCCAGAGAACGCACGATAATCAGGAACCCGTGGCAGCATCTTGCTACGGTGGCACTATCAGCATGTCTGTACCTCACACTTTGAACCACAGTACTGCGGGCACCGACTCTTCTGTGGCCTCAACAGAGGCTGACAGTGGTGTCATGTCTTTCTCAGTTACTGTCACCACCATCCCTGCAGGTCGCTCTTTAGACCATGGCAACCAGGGCGAGCCCTCCCCTGAGCAGTCGTTCATGGAGGGCTCCAACATGGACGATGTGCAGTCTAAATGCTACTGCCGACTGAAGGCGATGATCATGTGCAAAGGCTGTGGAGCCTTTTGCCATGATGACTGCATTGGCCCCTCCAAACTGTGTGTGTCATGTTTGGTTGTACGAATTTGAAGATATCAGGGTGTGATTTGTATTGAAGCAAGGCACAAAGCAGAAACAGGTCGCTCAGAATCAATACAAAATCAATGCTGTAGTGGAGCAAAATGATCCATGCTACAGCATGAGGGCCCTGTTGGAAAGACAAGGATTTACACTGGAAGGTCTTGTTTCACCAACATCTATGAACAGTTGTTCGTTGCAATCTTTTTGGTAGAAATGTCAGTTTTCAATCAAATCAGTAGTGTCAGATGTGTGACGAATATCGACTCTGGCAATGTTTGCACTCGGGTAGGATTAGTGTGATATATTTTTTTAAATATATACGTGTAGTTTTTAAAAAAGGAGGGAAAAATGAATGTTGCTATTTTTGTAGAACATAATGACTGTTGTGTTTTAGACTGACACTTTTTATTATTGGACCTAATCAGTTATGGTTAGAGGGAAGAAAAAAAAAGGGCGTAAATGATAATCATCGGTTGTAGAGTACCTCCTATTTGACATTTGTGCACGCATGGCAGGGAAGTGCAACTTACAGTTACTATTTTATATAAAAAAAATGTACATTTATTAATGAACACACTCAGATATAAGAATTAGGGAGAACATGTTAGAAAGATAATATAAAATTAATTTGAATGATACTGATATTTGTTCAGATTGCACATCACATGATTTTTTGACTTATAGCTGCAGGGCGAAGCACTTAAAACATAGCCTGGATCTATGGCAGTGACTGTGTACAGCACTTACACTCAGAGATTGGGGAAAAGAAAAATCAATAATATAAAATGCCTATATGTTTGTTTTTTTAGCAAATGAGATCTTTTTCCGTTACAGAATCAGGTCTAGAGTCACCTCTTACTGTGCTTACCTGCATTTTCTCCCCAAAAAGCCAGTTTGTAGATAGATTCTCCCATGAGGTGTGTTTTCTCACACTTGTGTGTCTGTACAAATGGATCAGCAGTGGCAAACACAGAATAACACTCAAGGCAATGGGAGAACATGGAGATACATTTTGTTTCTTTCTCTGTAAATATTAGCTCATTTACGGTATATGCGGAGATGTAGAAATGTATTTTTATTTGTGCAGCACACCTTGTTTGAGCATATCCAGCTGTTAATAACATAATTATTTTGACAGTGGAAAGGAAATAGAGAGCAGTAAGTTATGCTAAAACGCTAAATGCTGTTTTATCATGGGATGACTGAGCAAGGCATGCTTAGTTTTAAAAAATGATTTGGAGGTACAATACGACACCAATTACTTCCAGGTGTAACAGTTCACTTTAAGATGGCCTCTCAAGAGAGCGAATGTCAATGTCAATGTGTTTTGAAGCACTAAGTAATAATGCATCATGTTTGTTTAATGTACAACAATGTATGTGTGGCATGTGTGGGGTTAAATCAGCACATTATTGTGCATTATGCTGAACACTTACTTGACCACGATCAATATGGAGAAGGCCAGTGTGAAGAGTTACTGCTGCAAAGTTTTTGGGTGTTTGCAAATTAAGACACACAAACTTTATTTGGAATCTCCTGAAAGTGCAACGTGGCTGTTTTATAGCAATGACTTCAAAGGTTACATGCCAAAGTCACCTTAATGAAAATCAAAATAATCAGAACTTTTTAGTGTATCAAAGTAATATATTTTAGTTAATATATTTTAATATAAAAAAAAAAAAATCTATTTGCTAATTGTTTTTGAAAATCAACAGGGTATGTATTTACAATGATAATATATTGGCTGTCCGTTTTTCCTATCATTTTGTTTAGACTGGAAAGACTAACGTGCAGAGAATAACTTGACTTTTTATAAACTAAAACTGCCCAGGTATCAATAATGTGCATGGCCCAGGGTTTTTCATTAAATCCGTTGGTCTGTGTATTTCTCATAGAGATGTTGTCTATTATGCATTTTCTTTTTAGCTGTCTACATTTGTATCATTACCTTAAAAGATGACATTTTTAAAGCACCATTTTTAGGTCAAAGGATTATACCGGTAGTCCATTTTTAAATGTATTTGATATTAAATTGGGGGTTACGTCTTGTGGAATTGGTTTTAAGATTGTAGGGCTAGATTCACAAATTTAGCATAGTTGTTTCACTAAATCTGATATACCAATGTTTGAACACTTTTATTTTTATCCCTCATGAATATTTAGGACTCATTGGGTTGAGTGTGATGTGAAGATGTACACATGTAGAGGTAGGGACTGGGTGGCACTGCAAAAAAAGTTAACAAAAACATTTGATCACCCTCTAAAGGCAGCTGAAATCTTTGTTAATAATGACTGAAACATGCAGCAGTCCCCACTGTCACTAGTTACCTGCTGTGTGTTCATTAAGAGGATCGGTTTATATAAAGGGGTCGAGTGTCATGTGTAACCACCATCATTTTTGAAATGTCACCAACATCACAAGGTGAATTTGTTTAATATGTCTGTATCATTTCATCTCCATTTAAACTCCGGGTGAATGTAATATAGTAATCAGCACTTGTAAACAAAGTGTATTTTATCAAAAGTTATAGAATATTATGAATAAATAATGAAAAGAAAAAACATTTTGTGTATTTTCACTCTATCCTTTCTCACACAGACAGTGTAATAACCACTTAGAAACTCTGTGAAAACAGTCCTAATATGTAACGTCTACTTTGGCCCAGGATGATCTTCTCAAAATTGATCAATCTTGGATTGAGCAATAAAACGCAAAAGCAAAGAAGCCTTACACAAGCTTGAGGAGTTGGTTTGAAAGATGTGTATAGGAGCATGAGAACCAGACTGTCAGCTCATGCTTTGGTCCCTCTTCAGTGCACACTGATTTCCATCTGACCTGTTTTTTGGTCGGGCCAAACCTTACCTATACAGAGCAGGTTTAATATAAAAAGATGGCTTCCAATGATGTGGGACATTTTGAATCCTGTATCAAATAATATTGACAGAAGTTCACTTTAAATACTAATGTTGGCTGCTGAATCATATCATGCCAAATGAATTTGATGCTAGAACAAGATACCTATAGCTTCACACCCTGCCACTGTGTCACATATTTATTAGCTCTGATTGGTTGTTGCTATCAGGCCGTTTTGTTCAGTGGCTGTCGAAGGGTACAAGCTCTTCTATGGCTTGTTGGATCAGTATGAAAATCTAGAGGTTGATTTATCAGTGAGAAAAAAAAGTATGCCTTAAAGAATATCCAGTACTAGTGATAAAGACAGTGTTTTTGCATGTCTATATCATATAATAATAATAATATATATTATAAAACATAATTTCTCTCAAAGAATGACACAATAGTAAATTTAAGAATGAGGTAACTTTCCCACACAGATGTAACTGTGATGCAGTTTGGGAAATGTAGGAGACAGCGGTTTTAGAGCTCCCAAAGTCAGGTTGTCTCTGGCTCTGCTGCTTTGAATTCATTCATTCTCATTTTTATTTGCCTCCATTGATTAATTGATCCAAATTTATGAAAGGATTCATCCAAATGTGAGGTTGGCACTTTAAAAATACATTTTCTCTATTTTCCTGTTCCATCAACGCACTTTTATGAGACTCATAATTCAGAGAGCAGTAATAGTAGTAGTGCGCCTTTAACCAGCGTGCGTGCGCACAAGCGTAAAGTATAGTAGGTGTTCGCGCATGGCATCTCCGTGCCTGCTCGCGCTCTGCTCTGCTGTCCTCTGCCGTCGGGTCGCTGATGATGCCGCGCGGAGCGGGGCGCTCGTACGTTACTGTGTGCGGCTACAACCGCAGTTCCCCAGATTGAAGTCGGATGAAACGGGAGAGGAGGCTGAAATACAATGATGGATCATCGGAGCTCTTCCTCATCGCTTGGACAGCTGTAACGTCGGCGGACACGCGCTTGGATTCATCAAAGGTGAGAGTGAGGCTTTGAATCACGGAGGAAATATCCTCCTTAGTCGCCCTGGACCACTTATCCTCCTCATCTGATGCTGCTGCTGCTGTTGCGATGATGATGATGGTGATGCTGTAAACGCAACCTGCGTGATTTTCCTCCGTTAGAGGCCAGTTCTCTGCTCTCCCTCTTCTTCGGCTCATGAGAAAGCAGTGTGAAATAAAGATGCAGGATTGCCTTTGTTTCTTTCCCCAAATTTTATGGGCATCACGACACAGCATTCCCATTGCGGAAACAAAGTAAATATGCAGTTAAATAGCAATATGGCTGTCTTTGCGCGCTGCTGTCGCTTCAGGAGTGAATATTTAAGTATTGCAGGATGGCTCGGTGTGAGAAATGAGGCTTGGAGAAAGCGAGAAGTGAATGATATCAGCGGAAGGGAGGCACTGCAGTAACACAGTCCTAATGTTGACTCGCGTCAAAGGATGTTGTCATTACCTCCCAGCTGAAGGTGCGGTTACGGTTGAACCTCTACGGGCCTGTTATCAATAATACACGGTCTTGCTGTATGAAAAGGGGATGATATCGAAATTACTCTGAGATTTAATTATTTATGTGTAAATTAGCGAATGCATTTGACTAATAACCCAGTGAATTCAGACCTTACTCACACTGTTTCTGGACTGTATACACTCACAGTCTATGAAGAGCTTGTATCTGGGTCTTTATCTTACATTAAATAGTCAACTCATGTCTCCAGCTGTCATTTCCTGCCATGCACTGCTTCCTTTTCTCTGAACCCTGCTCGACAAAGCAAAGGCCTGAGTTGCCTACTCATGAATTTCTGCAGTTACTTCATAGGCTGAATATTTACAATGAACCATTGTGGTGTTTTGCTGACATGAGTCTGCTGGGTCTCCCACTGCAAATATTCTCTACACCAAAGTACAGCAGAGCTTCTCTGATACTCATCACTTCAAATATGTACAAATACAGTGTGTGTGTGTGTGTGTGTGTGTGGCTCCATTTAGGAGACAATTTAATATGTAATGAGCCTGTTCAATTGTCATCTCCCACTGTCCTGACTGGGTTGCCTTCGTTATGACCCCCTGAGCTACAGAGAGTTGTATCATTTAGTTGCTGTCATATCTGGTGGTGGTGAAATCAGCCGAAACAGTTGGTCAATGAATCAATAAGTCGCTCAACAAACAATGACAACGTTATGCGAATTTGATCATTTACAAATGATTTTATACATTTTACAAGCAAGCAAGCAACTCATACTCAGTTTTCCAGTGATTTAAAGTGTTAGTCTTTCCTTACACATTTTTAAAACCTATATTTTTATTATCTACTAATAATGTAGATAAATGTTTGATGTTATCAAATGTTTTGCTTAGTTGATCAACAGTCAAAAACAGACTAGTGAAGAACACAATTCTCACATTTGAGACACTGAAGCCACTGACTGTTTGGAAATGAAGCTTTAAAAAAACGTCCAAAATGAAAACAGGATTTTAAAAATAGTTGCTGATCAGCTCTGTGTTTAACGTCTGGCAGTGCAGCTCCAGTGATTGGACTTGTATAAAATGTACTTGACATAAAGATGATGTAATTTGATGACAATTGTCAGTAAAGACGGTAGCTCCTTCAGCTGGGTAAATGTTAGCTGTTGCAGAAATAATCTCAGGTCCCCTACCACCATGGTAAATAGGTTTCTTTCATGTCTAATATTTATGTATATCATTTAAAAAAAGAAGCTCTTCATTAAAGAAAAGTCAGGGATTTAAGATTTGTAACGTTTTTCATGCTCAAACTGTCAGGTACTAGTGACTTATGTGATGACTTAGTGGCCTGACACAAAAACCTGAAATCAGACCCTTGTTTTAACCCTGATTATAAAAACTACTGTTCTGAATGAAGTTGAAATATAGCTTGAATTGAACACTGTCAGTGCATTGGTTTCTTTTTAAGACCAATGGTGATGCCTCTGATAAACAATATAAAGCGTTTTATCGTACAAGAGAGTAACAACAAATAGGTTCTGCATAACAAAAGATCCATATGAGAAGACAAAGTGTCTCTAAAGCTAAACTTACTGCAGAAAAGAACAAAAGATAAGGAAATCCACTCTTAATAAACACCCCAGACCTTTGATTTTTGCTCACGCTCTGCTGGTCAGCTGATCCCTCAGCCCACGCACTGTCAGTGAACGCACCTTGTGAGCATGCATGTGATCCTCTCATGTTTTTTTTTCGGGGTCCTTCGGGCCGAGGCTGTCCACTGCACCCAGAGCTTCTCCCTCATTGGCCAGCTGTGCCGTGCTCCGTGTCCGTCATCATTAAGCGGTTCGTCTGCAGCTCGGTCGGTGTCATTAGCCCACAGGATGCAGTCACTGCTGAGTGCCATGTCATGGAGAATTATCATTTGCACAGACCACGGGCGCTGGAGTGTTTTCCCCAGTCAGCTCACCGATATCTCTACATGAAAAGAGGGAGGGGAAACAAAAGCACAAATTGAGAGTTAATGAAGTCCTTGAAGGGAAGAGAGAGGAGGAGGAGGAGGAGGAGGAGGAGGAGGAGGAGGAGGGGGGGGGGGGGGGTGTTAATTACTTATTTAAAAGTCAACTACATTTTGCTGGCCAGGAAAAGCTTATCTCATGTAGAAAGGCATCCTCACTAACTCTTTGAATGTGTTTTTCTCTTCACAGGGTCGACGTTCAGGACTCCACTCTGTTTGACATTCAGCCCGGGACAGGTAAAAACACTTTTAATCAGCTAAAAGTCAAGTCTGCAAAGTAAAGGGCATAACTTATGTAGTCAAAGACAAAGAGTGTCTGTCACCTAAAGGCTAGAACAAAGAACTACTTTATTAAATAAAACTACACATTCATATTGATGTTTTATAAGTACACAGGGTCATTTTAGCCTAAAGAGGAATTGGAGATAACTATTTTAAATAGAAATTGACCTTTTCTTTGAAGAATAAACCCCTTTCGCCTCATGTAAGCCCACTTTTGTCACTGACATGACACTTTCTGTGAAACAGAAGAATGACGGAATAAATGAATAAGGCAAACTGTACTGTTTTCAAAGAGAGGCCTGTCAAATACTGTAAGGAAACAAGAGACAGATAGGAACAACAAAACCTTTTTGAAAACACACAACAGCGCAAACTTTGAAGTTGAACGAGATGTCAGCACAAAAGTTTAACTTACAGATGTTCAGTTGATGTGTATTCTTGTTCCTGCAAACTGCAGCTGATACCTGCTCTTTTTAAGATCCTGCCTTTCTAAGATGAAAGCCTTTGTGCAGATGTTTAAACACAAAGTTCAGAGTGTAAATCGAAGCTTGATCTTAATATAAGTTCAGTTGCCTTTGGATCAACCTTTGATTTACCATTACCTGAATGACAGCCCAAACAAAGCTAATCTAAGCTAACTGAGGTAAGTGAGGACCCCAGCCTCATATTTAGGAACCTGAGTAAAACCACACTTCTCATCTAATGTTTTTTTTTTTCGTGCATTTACAAAACTCCTTAAGATTTTCTGAAAAATTCTGGAAAATTAACCACAAGCAAGCAAAGTGGTTCTAATGTTTACACCACTTTATCTGTACAATCGTGTGTGACTTGATTGTCACTGTATCTCTTTCACGTCACATCTCTGCCTCTTGAGACCCCAGGGACCCCGCACATATCTTACAGGTTGCAAGCAGATGGTCGTGCCATGATCCCAGGGAATAAACATCACCACCCCTCCCACTAGCTCAAGATTAATTCTCTTGAATATACTGTATGCTTATGCGTTCTCATACCAGCTCTCTCGGACTATCTTCAGAAAAAAAATACTAGGGTGCTGCAGGGGGAAACTCCTGATAAAATCTGAATAAAAATAATGATAAATAAATGTGGCTGTTCACTCATGCAGCCCGACCCAGAACACTTAGAAGGTTTTCAGGAATTTTGTGCAAGTGTGAAAGCACTTTGAGCAACTCAGGTAGATTTCAGGGGGGGGGGGGGAAGCCGTCCTGAAATGTTCTAGAATTTTTCAGGAGTGCATGTGTTAAACAGCTTTAGCATTGACAACTCAGCCAACAAGCATTTTCCCTAAAATGTTTAACTTCTCCTTAGAAAAAGTCACATTTTTGGAACATCTACTTTCATTAGTTTCTACTGTGGCCCTTCAGTGCATGTAGCATCCTAGACCTTACATAGTTGCTTACTATGAACAATTGCTCTGATCTGTTGGCCAACATAAGTATAAACAGTCACTCGTTTAAATTTAAGTTGAAATTTATCTCACTATCCTTTCAGCATCTTCAAACACCACCCACATGTCTGTTATGTTTTTAAGAGTGAATTAGATGAAATAAACTCGGAGATAAATGTATTTATAGGCTAGCTGTTTTTTTTCCAAATATAGGCAGATTTTTATCCACAATATTAAATGAAATGTTCTTCCTCAAACTGATTTAATTACCTTTTAGAAAGCCAAATATATCCACTTACATGTATACAACAGCTGGTGTGATGACTAATCCCTGTTCTTGATGTATAGGGTTAACAATACTATTTCCCTTTTGGTATAACACAGTTCATTAGCTCACATGCGCTGACCACATAACAGGTGAAACGTATACTGCACCAAGCTCCTCTACATTTAGAAGATGTTCATTTTTGATGTACATTCAGTTTTCACACAAATCCTCTTCATTTGCAGTGTATTTGCATGACTTTTAACAATGAAAAGTGCTGTGTGTTGCATTGACCAACATACTGCTGTCTGAACGGTAAGCACTGTATGCTCTGCTGTCTGATATGCCGCAGGATGATCGAGGAAGGCAGTAAACGAGGCAAGGCCATGGTGGAGAAGAGACAGCTCTTCATGGAAATGAGTGAGTGGAGTCGACTGAGGGAAATATCTATTCACTATTCATAGTCAGCAGAGGCTCGTGTGATTCTCTGACTGGCTCCAAGTTGCACAGGAGATATGTGGTCTCTAACACGTACAGCATAATAACTCCCACACAAAGACAGAGACAGTGTTCTAAAAATGCCAAAGTGAGCCTGGATGTAGTTGGGAAGAGTTTAAATATAGGAAAAGCTTCAATAGAGATGTGATTTTGTTATGTTTGTATTTTCAGGAGCTCAAAACTTCGATGTAATCAGACTGTCGACTTACAGAACTGCCTGCAAACTCCGATTTGTGCAGAAGAGATGCAACCGTAAGAGCATGCAGATCCCTAAAGATTTTTCTGTCTTCCAACTGCAGTGACGATGAGTAACCAATGGTGACATTTGTTTCAACATGGACACTTCTGGTCTATTATCCCCCCCACCCCCACCCCCCCCACCCCCCCACACCCCCCACACAGTTCATCTGGTGGATGTCTGGAACATGATCGAAGCGTTTCGTGACAACGGGCTGAACACATTGGACCACAACGCTGAGATCAATGTGTCGCGGCTGGAGACGATCCTGTCTTCCATCTACTACCAGCTCAACAAGCGGCTGCCCACCACACATCAGATCAATGTGGACCAGTCCATCGGGCTGCTGCTCAACTTCATGGTGGCCACCTACGACAGGTAAGGAACAGTTGCTGAGTGTGTAAGAGGGTTATTATTGGAATCACTGTGGTTGCTTGTGTCTTTTCGGTGGCATAGCTGCAGACGCTAGATCAAAAAAAAAAAGCAAAGAATTAGAGGCTCATTAGCAGACAAGCTACTTGTCTACATGGTGTTGTTTTTTTTTGTAATATTTATTGGCAGCAAAAGGTGGAATGCTTTCATATTTTCACAACAAAAAGCAAAGATTAAAGACAAATCATAGTTTTGATGGCTGAAATGTTTGTTTTTTTGTGTGCCCTACATCAGCGGTTCTCAACTGGTCTATTCTCAGGACCCACCACCAGCTCTTTAATGGAAAAAAAACACCAAAGTTTCTGATATTTTTCAACCAACTAAATGTGGTTAATGAAAAACCTTTCAGTTTTGGTACCAAATGTGAAAGAACAAAACAAACATGAGGCACAGGCACACACTTGCGACCCAGTTGAGAGCCGCTGCTCTACATATGGTCAATAATCTCACAGCCCTTCAGTATAATTTGTTACCTCTTGTGGAGGTCTTCAAGGGATGCAATGATCCAGCTTTTTTAGTTGTGACTCAGACGTCCTAACTTTAAGTGCTGGCCGGTATAAAGTTCTGTATCAGTTACTGTAACTTTTATATGTGAGTCAACACAATGCTGATGTTTACATCGCTTTCCTAACTTTGTAAAACAAAGAAGAACAAATCAACACATAAACATTGAAAACATATATAAAAAGTAGACGTATAAAAAAAACAATTTTAGATGAATAACGGAACCATCTGAACCATTAGGCCACAAAGTGTCAGTCAGGGGTGCTCCTCTGTAATTTCTGTCTCTTCCACTTTAGATAGAAGGTTTAGATGTCTTTAGATGCACCTGGTAAAGTAAATGAATTCCTTTTTTTCTTGTGGTTGAACTTGTCCTGTTCTTTGCCGTGATGCCTCAGGAGGTGTTTGATTAGGTGGGTTTGTTTTGAGTATAAGATTTAGTGGCTCAGGATGTTCTCCTGCTTGCCTGATTACCCGCACATTTGATTCAATATTTGAGCAATATCTGATATCAGTAGAGATCAGTCTTGACCCTTTCACCTACATACCTATCAAGACCTGGGGAGAAATCCTTTTCTGGATTTCAAGAAAACATACCCAGCACTTTTCTCATTGCTTGCTACTCTGCAAACAATCCATTCAGCCAGGTTTTAACCCCAGAGTAAGTGATAAGCAGAACATTATTGGAACAAAAACAGATCTCCTGCTCTCTGTATCACACCCGGATAGAAAAGTGTCTCCGGTGATGATTCACTGTCCATCCCACCTCATAATATCTCTGCTGCTCTGTGCTCAAAAGCCTCACACACTGTCCTTCCTCCAGTATAGTGCTTTATTATTGACCGTGAAGCTCTCTCTCCCATTATTGTACCTTGTGTGCTCCGATTGATTGGCTGCTTGCCCTGCCCATTCATTGACCCGTTCAGTTGGTTTACTTTTATCTGTAAGGCCACTCCAGCCTCGCTCTGTTTTTAAGCACGCTGCTGTATCTGTGGGAAACTTTGTGGAAATGACCGCCTGTGATCACAGGAAGCAGTTTCACTATCTATCCCCGAGGTCCAAACTGAATTATAGGCAGAAGAGCTTTCATGTACGCGGTTACCTCTGCTCGGGATCAGCAGCTAAATGAATGCGAAATGAAAGAGCCGCTCTCTGATGGCGAGTTAGAAAGATTTAAGGAGTCTTGAGTCAGCTGTAGAATGACCTGGATACACCCAGTTAATCTGTGATTTAAGGATTAGCTCGTGATTTTTAACATTTTATACACTAGCTGCAAAAAACGCCACTGATATGTTTCAACTGTAGTTTGCCAGAAGCAGCATGCTGTTTGTCATGATGTCATTGTTTTCATTCTGTGGAACAATGACTACACAAATAAGAAAAAAATGGAAGTGCTGCAACCACAAATGCAGATTTTGTCTGACAATAGTTACAAAACTCAAAGAACATGGTCATGTCTTCCTCATCCCCTTTGCTGAATATGGATTCCATACTACTTAATTGATAACATTATTCAAACCTATCACATAAATACATTTGTAAAAGGCAGATAACACTTTGTCATCTACACGTGTGCAAATATCAGCTGCTTGGAATAAAAAAACATTATAAACATCAGAGTCTCAAAAGCATGAAGACATTTTTACTTTTTAGTAAGAAAGTCACGTCTGACATTATATGGACATGCATGTTACATGTTGGTCAAACCGATTGCTTGTTCATGTGTTCTTTTCTAGTTCAAAATTGAATGTTCGTTCTCGGCCCATGCTTCACACTTACCCCCAAGTTTCATGAAAATCAAGCGTGTAGAAAATCAAACAATCTGCAGCACAAGTATGACTTCTTCAGAGGTGATGATGTAATTCCTCAGCATTGGATTTGACTGGTTATGAAGATTTTATAAATCTGAGATTAAAGTAATTTTTTTACAAGTAATTATCCTCTTTATGTCAACTATTGTTGAAAGTGTTTCCTCTTTTAGGCATTTTTTCCTCTATTATTACTACTTGTTTGTGTGTTTCATGCTTTGTAAAGCACTTTGTGATGTCGGTTTGATAAGTGCTACACTTATGAACAATCACTATTATGAATTGGGTCTTTGTTTAACCTGCTGAACAGCAGCCCACTTGAACCAGATGATGCCAAATGAGACAGAGAGATGCTGTAACAGCAGTGAACAAAAGTGTCTTTTACTACCTTTTCAACCTTTCAATTCTAAAATGAACATTTTCTTATTTATTATTTAAAATGTCAACTAGTCTCACTTCTAAAGAATGAAACATTTTTCAATTTGTTTCTATTTGCAGTGAGAGCCATGGGAAGCTGACAGTGTTCTCAATGAAAGCCATGTTAGCAACAATGTGTGGAGGGAAAATAGTGGACAAACTACGCTGTGAGTACATTTGATGTTTCCTCACATATGCTATGTAGGAGAATATTATTTTAAACATATGTAGGGAGCTGCATTTTGATATTAGCTGTAATCATCTTTTTCTGATGTTCTGTAATCTGATGTTATTGCTTTCTGCAATTTTGGAGTATTCTGAGACGTGACCGTCTTCATGTAGTTGCTTGAGTTAAACACACAGTGGCGCTGTTGCCACATGTCTGCAGAATTAGTATTGTGCATATTTTAACTTTCTGCTGAGCAAACAAGACTGTCTGGGGATCCATAATATGCAGTCACAGAAATGTCAAAAGCCCACTTTGCACTCTGAGTTCGCTTAGAATATTAAGTCTGACATTTGCTGTCTCAGATATTTTCTCGCAGATCTCTGACTCAAGTGGAGTCATGATGTTTGCAAAGTTTGATCAGTTTCTGCGGGAGGTGCTGAAGCTCCCCACAGCCGTGTTCGAGGGCCCTTCTTTCGGTTACACAGAGCACTCGGTGCGGACGTGCTTCCCTCAGCAGGTAGGAAGAGAATATTGAACCCCACCTCATCCTCTTTTTCTTCTTCTCATCTTTTAAATCCCTAATAACTTACTGTATGCCCTGTTTGTTTCTGTGTGTTTGTATCTAGAAGAAGATCATGCTGAACACATTTCTAGACGTGTTGATGGCAGACCCTCCCCCTCAATGCCTCGTATGGCTACCACTCATGCACAGACTTGCTAATGTTGAAAACGGTAAGATCTGGACTATTTACAGTAACATGTGGTTACTGAAGAGATTGTAAAGGAAGGAATCTTGCTTGTTCAAATTAAGAGAAACCTGGATTTGAATAAAAACAGTACATCTACTTATTGGTTCTAAGAGGAAGTTTTAAAACACAAATAGGACTTCAGATTTGTCTGAGGTTGATCTCTCTGACATATGAAACTGTCTCTAAAGAAATTAAAGTGTACTTTTTAAAATGAAACCGTATAAGGATATTGAAGTAAAAATATCTCTTTCACATATTTATTTTTTACTTTCCACTCATTTTTAGCCTTAGTTGATGCCGATATCAATTCCAATGTTTGCTTTTTTTTTCCTTCAAAATGAACAATATGGAAGTTTGAAACCACTGTCTTCTTCTTTTTGTAGTTAGAAGGTACCTGGATAGTACAAAAGATATTTTTTAAGTAAAGGTGTCACCGCTCTTACAGAAAATCTTTGTTGTTCCTTTTGTCACTGCTCTAGTCTTCCATCCTGTGGAGTGTTCATACTGCCGCAGCGAGAGCATGATGGGTTTCCGGTATCGGTGCCAGCAGTGCCATGGCTACCAGCTTTGCCAGAGCTGCTTCTGGCGTGGCCATGCTAATGGTCCCCATAGCAACCAGCACCAGATGAAGGAGCACTCATCGTGGGTAAGACAAAGTCCTGATGGCTCTAAATTGTATTTATAACATGTTGTTCCCTTTATGAAACAATCAGAAAGTCAATACCTCAGTGAGAGTGTGGAATGATTTTGCATTACAGCTGAGCAATTCCTGTCCTCTCAAAAAGAGCAATACAGGAGGGATTTCATGGGCTTTCAATCATTTTGGTTAATTAAATTGTATTGATGGAATTTGCAATGTTGCCTGATCAGTATGTTATAAATCGAAACAATGGGAAGTGATAGACAGGGGATCCCAAATCAGACTCCCTCTTGCATTTCACAGAGAACATGTAGTGCTCATGAAACACAAAACTATCTCTGTAATTAAAAAAAAAACATTCATGACATTTATCATGAAGATTAGGTGGATGAGTCTTTTCTGGATGTTCTCCCACCTTGAAGAAAAACTGGTTTAAATCAGAGCCTGAGGAATACATACCTTTTTTCTGGTACTAAAATCTACCTGTAATGCTTGATTTTTGCATTTTTCAGCTATTTTAATCTGTCTTTGCTAAGGCTGCAGCATCACTGACGAAACACTGTTTCTGTTGCTGCTACGTTTAACTCGTGTTTTATTTGACTTTAAAGGGTAAAGGCGACTAAGATAATCTAATAACACAATCCAATATGTTGTGTTTTAGATTTGTAAATTACAGTTTTACTATAATAGATCATGTTCTCAGTTATCAATATAACATGAACACAGTATATTAGAGTCATAGCAATGCAGGTTTGGGATCATGAGACAGTCACTAAAACTGCATGTGAAGTAGCACAAAAAAAGCACTTACAGAATCTACTCAAACCATGGCTGATTCACACTTTGACACAGAAAACAATCTGTTGACCCAGTTATGGTAATTACCTCTGAAAGCTGCTTAAAACTGTTTCTGCCATTCCTACACCATGACAGCAGTGCGTACATACAAAACACAAAGGTGACACATTCTATGTTTGGTCCCGCCCTCCCCACAGAAGTCGCCGGCCAAAAAGCTGAGCCATGCCATCAGTAAATCTCTGGGCTGTGTCCCCATTGGAGAGCCGCCGCATCCTGTGTTCCCCGAGCAGGCGGAGAGGCCGCAGGAGCTCACCCACACTGTGTGAGTCCCATTCACAAAGTATTTATCACCACTATGTGTGTCATTCACCAGGGAAACCCAGCTAACAACACAGCATGGCTCAGTGTGCTCATGATCTACAGTCTGTTCTTGTCATGTTACAGCCTCCGCCTTTCCATTCCTCTGTCACTTCATGACTAATGGAGAGCCATGATGCTAAGATGTCAACCCCATGATTATTTGCTAACGCAGAAATGGTGATATACTGGGCGGGTTCAGCTGCACTCGCCTGCATCAAATTGTTGGCAATGAAACAGGGATGATGGTATAAATCTCACATACAGGCTTTGGAAGTCATTATAGGAAATGCATTATATCATTTTCAGCTGCTGTCTTATACCCTGCACACTCATTTACATTTCAGTTTGATTTCCATAATCAATTCCACCACAGAGATACATACAAATCTTTACACATTGCTTCAGTAAATTCATTTTTTCTGACCAGAGTTATGCAAAATTCCGATGTTATTGGCCCCCACAAAGAATAAATGGAATAATAATTCAGTTAAAGGAAGTGATTAATGATTTTAGCTTGTTCATGGCCTCAATAGGATCACTGGAAATCGCTCAACTTTCTCATTTGAGCCGTCAACTTTCCTCAATGCACATTTCATAACAAAATCCTGCTTCATATCCCCGTCACGACCATAAACCTAAGCTTGTGTGTGTATGCCTTTGCTGCTGGCAAGTGTCACTGAGTAATTGATAGTGAGGGGAGAAAACCAGCTCAGCCAGCGCCAAGAAAAATAGACACAGCGTGAATACATCACAATGATTTTGTGTTCGGCTGCGTGATTGCTACCATCATCTCTGAATCAGTTCTCACATCCATCCTCTGCCCGCTGGCCTGAGGTTTTTTCTCTTCTGCATTGTGTCAAAACGTATGCATTTAAGATGAAGTTTACATTTGCATACATTTACAATTCATCACATCACAAAGAGTCAGCCGTTCACTTGGATCTTTTTTTCATCCAGCTGAGACATAAAGCGCTTGGATAAGCGTGTGATGTAAGCTGTGTAGTATGAAATTACATCACATGAGTAGATTAATGTTGTTTAAAATAACATTTGTGGCTCTGAGAGTCCTCAGCATACAATAATCCATGTTGCTTATTTTTGCCATGCTGATTTAGACAGTTAAGTCCCTAAACTCTTCTGTCTATTTGGTTCAGATTCAGATTCAGATTCTTTATTGTCCCACAAGGGGAAAGTTGCGTTGCAACAGGAGCACACAGAGGACCAGAAACACAAGGACAACATCACCATAGATCATAAACTAAAACGAATTTTTAAAAAATCAGACGACACAGCAAAAATATAAAACCATTGGTGCCATTGGTTACTTTGATATTTTTATGACAAAAGATGCTTTTTTCAAATCGTAACCATGATAATAACCAGTGAGTTATTTTCAGCAGTTTGTAAAGATATACATAAACTCAGGTACTTGTACACATTCTTTGTTTAGGTTTTATGTTTACATTATGTCCTAATTATTCAACTTGGTACTTCTCCTGTATGTCAGAGAAAACATAATAATTTTCAATCCATATAAATTACCGTAAGATATCATGATGTCTAAATAGGATCTTTATGCTCCATAAGAGAGAAAAAAATTCTCCGTTCAATTTTTCAGATGGTATAATTTTCTTTTGAAGGCCTAAAGCGGTCATATTATCCATTTTTTTTATTTCATAATTCTATAATAAAAGCAAAGATTAGAGAAAAGTAAAAAGAAATGATGCAGATTTATACATCAAACGCTTGTTTTTCTTATTTCCTCTCCCATTAATTATTTCTTATTTACAATGATTTCTTATTTATCTTGTGAGTGATGAGTGGGAGCTCAAACCCCAGTGTGTGGACCATGGGACTAAAGTTTTTACAAAGTCTGTTTAACTTCTATTAACTAATTAAAAGCGGCTGCAACATTAAAATGCTGAACACAAACTGATGCATCAGTGTTAATGATTTAAATTTGAATAAGTGGCAGATTTTTGTGGCACAAAACAATGTTTTTGCTTCTGATAGTTAAAGCTAATTTTGTTGAGGGTGCCTTTAAACGTGATTAGAATTTGAAATGGAGACCTTTTGCTTGTATTGGAAGTCTTTTCAGATTGTTATTGAAGTACGTTTTTGAGGTTATAAATCGAGGAAAATCCTTTTGTCTTTATGTTGTCCTTTAAGATTTTAATGGACAAATGGCCTTTTCATGCTGTTGCAGATGGCATTTCAAGGTTGGTGGCACTACAGTATATGTGTGTTCAGTGACTTTTGTCATAATGGATGTGACTGTTGACCCCTGGGACTTGAGGTATATTTCTTTGTCTCTATTGTTATATCTGGGAGGGTGTATACAGAAACTCCTATTCTCGGTTCCAGCTGTGATTTTGTGTTTTAATATTGGGGGGAGGGGGGAGGGATAGAGGTAGTACCTGACATCAAGCATGAAAAACTCTCTTTTTTAAACATGACAACCATACAAATATGTTTTCATTTGTTACTGTGAATATCTTTGATTGTAAATGATTTCATTAAACCAATCAAATTCATAGAAAATGTCTTCACACAGATTGAACTATTATCTGGTTTGTTTAAGGAATACAAAAACACTTAGTAAAATGACAATTTGTGTTCCTACTGGGTTTAAATACAAGAACAAGCTATGAGAAAGTTAGCTAATGAATGTTGAAACAGGGCTGAAGTGCTAGATTGTCTTTAGAGTCATTGACTACATGCTACTTCTTGTTCATCTTATACATTCAAAAACAAATATTTAAGAGCAACAAATGTTATTAAGTTACTGCAACACAAACTAGCTACAGTAGCTAGTTATGGCTAACAAGTGTAGAGTTGTTATTTGCTTTACAAGTTAACTTATTACTAAACATAAACCTGAGTGCCTTTATGTCTTTACACTTTCGAGAAGATGGCAGTCAGGTTAGATTGTGTTCCCTTCAGACAGAGCTAGGCTAGCTGCTTTCTGTATTTGCACTTTTTCCCCTAAAGCTAGTAGCTAGCCGTAGTCCCATGTTAACTCATAAGATTGACAGCAAGTTGAATCGTCTTATCTAACCCTCGGCAAGAATCCAAATTATCATATAAATCCCCAAAAGTTCCTGCAATCCAACCTACCAATTTTAAATATTTCTCTTGCACTCTCTGTAGCCTTTAGCCACAAGGAAGAGCTGACATTAACGTAATAATTCTCATTTTTAAACAGTCTTTTTCAGAGAAATTAGGGGTGAATACAGTAATTTTCTGTCCAGCACTCCCATACTGATTTCCCGGCTGGCTACAGAAATATTCCCTCCAACCGTATCCCTCGATAATTAGTCACAGGAAAACTGCCAAGACTCCGATATTATTCTACTCTGACTTGATTTTATTGATGATTCATAAGCGAGGGGGAAATGTGCTGTTGGTTTTCTAAAAGTAGTGCCGCTAGGTGCCAATGTTGATGAATGTTGTCTGTGAGGAGGTGTTATTTAACGCTGTGAACCAGGAGACATCCATCACAGTTGTCTCTCTCTCTCTCTCTCTCTCTCTCTCTCTCTCTCGAGTGTGTGTGTGAGAGGCTGAGGAAGCGAGTGAGTAACAATGGCAGAATCAGGGTAGAGCGTCAAGTGTGATCAAAACTCAAGAATCCAACGGACAGGAGTCTCCCAGTTGTCCCAGCTCGCCTCTCAGCGCCCTCAGTCAAAGTGAAGCCATTCTGATTCAGTTTTGAAATATTTACGGGCATCTGAAAGCAAAGACTAACACCGAGCTGAGCTGTGAATTTCTCCCTCCACTCAAACTGTCAGCTAGATTCTCGGGGATTTGTGTTTTGGAGAGGAGTTATAGGTTTGGGATGCACCGTCTGTCTCAGGAACTTTAAATCTATGAAACGTCTTCCTACCTTCAGACTTAGCACCACTTCTGCCAAAGACTCTAAGCACCAAATATTCGAACGGAAGAGTTGAAAACAGGCTCCTACCTTACTGTACTTTGCATAAAAATGTCAAATTCTCAGTGCCGTGTTTAGCTTTTTCCAATTTCCCACTTTCTACATAATCCCCAGAAATCCTTCCACAGTTTTTCAAGTCCAAGATCAACTTTTTTCTTCCTCGGTTCTCCATCTTTCCTTATTCTCCAGGTCAATACTAACTCCATCAATATCATTAAAATGGAGAAAACAAGTCTGTTAGTCACTTCTCTCTGAGCGCGATCCATTGGGTTTTTATGGCCAAGGTACTGACAGCCTCCCGGGGAAACAGGAGCACCTTTGCCAGCAGCGAGAGGGAGAGGACGCTTCATGTTTGTGTATTATTTTTAGCCTACTGAGGGCGATTGAAGGCAGCCATGCATCTGTCGTTGTCGGAAAATAAGGTGAATGTGTGTGTATGTGGACTTAATTCCCCCCCCTGCCTGTACCCCTGCCAACTGCCAAGTACAAGTAAAAGGGTGGAACATTGTGATTCGCTGCACGCAGGTAGCACGAGGCTTAGCGCATTGCAGACTTTGATCTCTTAGTTCCTTAAATGTTGTGTCAGTTCACTCTGTGTTTGACCTCTGGGGCAGCGAGAGCGATGTGAGTCCTTAATGAACATTTCTCAAGTCAGTGGAGCACGGGGCTGCGGACCGGGATGTGAATGAGTTAGGACGTCTGGTGGACTTTATCCAAAATGAAATACTTCTAGAACATCAAGCTTTTACATAAGAGAAATCAACTTTTTTTTTTACTGCACCCTACTGTTTCAATGGGAGTTATGTTGATGTTCTCATAAGAATGCTGATGTTTATAGATAGCTGAGAAGAGAGCTTCCAATTATGTAAGAGGAGGGATAAAGATAAGTAAATGCAATTATAGCACAGTCTGAAAAGGGCAGTTTTTGTCTCCTGAAGGGATGAGAGCAGCTTATTTTAGAATTATTTTGAGCAACTGGCATTTCCCTTATATCCAGCACTAGAGAGAGGTGAAAAGACGAGCGAGAGCAGAGAGCTTCACAGAAGAGAGAAGAGAGAGAGAGAGAGAGAGAGAGTGTGTGCATGTGCAAGACAGAGAGCGAAATCTATGTCGTCACAAAGGCACGTGACCACCGAGTTTCCTTGGAGACAGCAGCAGTGTAGTACATTGAGATGCTCGCCTGCTCAGTCGAGGGCAGATTAGGCATCTGGCAGCAGCAGCAGCAGTTGGATGTATTTTGCCTGCCAGACAGGTGCTCGCTTTCCTCTCAGAGGTAAGTGTGCTGACTCGTTGTTTTGCGTCGTCTGTCTGGCCGCTCACCTTCAGGCTGGATTATTGTAGGAAAATGAGCGACAAATGAGAGGTAAACATTTGAGTGCAAAGTCTGTCCGTGAAAGAGACTGACAGAGGAGCATGTGCGGGTCAGAATAGTTGGAGTTGTTTTCATGTTTTTATCTTTTTGTTTGAGCATTAAAATCACTCAGGACTGTCTGCGCAAATTGTCTATGAAGCTAAAATCTAAGATGGATAAATTACTCATGGTTTTCTTTTGAATTTGTCAGGCTAGTCCTGAGGGAAACTCAAATGCATTTAGTATGAAATAATTGCAGAGTGTCTTTAAAAAGCAACGTGTGCATTCACAAAAACACAGGGGTGTTGTTTCCTTTTGAACAAATAACCTTGCAAAAATATTTGGATAAAATTAGCGATCCAAAAACAATGCTGCTGCTTTTACTCATGTTCTTGTTTTTAGCAGCACAATAATACACAGGAAGAAAAATGTGTGATTTTTTTTTGTGAGTTCTGCTGTTGAGGCAGCAAAATTCTGTCAGTGCCTCATGCTGATAACATTATTCAGCACACTGTGAGTATAAATAGTGTGATTTTGAGCAAAAATGCTGACTGGACAAGTAAAGCATAATAGGATACAATGCTGCTCAGTGTTCTGTCTTTTTTTATGTGATAATGAGCGCTTTAAATAAAACAGTTACAAACAGAATCCTGGCTGATAATAACTACACAGAGAAACTACAGTATGTGTGCAGACTGAGGAGGAGTAACCAAACAGACGTGGACATGCTGTTTAATTGTGAGGCTGCGAGTTGTGCAGAGTGATATTTTGATCTGTTAATTAGACTCGGTGGTCCCGGGGTTGTTTGGGCTCAGACGAGCTCGTTGGGGCCGACCATTCAGCCGCCAGATGGACTCCATCACTTTGTTTACCCTCGCAAATTACCTCCCACAAAGTCACCTCTCCTGCTTTTTTCCACAGACTTCCAGTTTAATTAGATTTCTTCTCTTGCTGTTGTTTTGCTCTTTCTCGTGTTAATTAGCTCAAAAACACCAACATGAAAGTTCCCAGATAAAAACAATTATTTTTCGTGATTCAACAATTACATGTTATTTCAATTTTGTGCAACACATTCCCCTACACTGCTCTCCCTCTTATCCTCTTTTGTACCGTTGGATTAAATTGAAGTGAGGATCGCTGATTCATGATTACTAATAAAATGCAAATGCCCTCTCCTCTATCCCCCTGGTGACACGCACCACAGGCCTCTGCAGCGTAGCATTAAAGACCTCTAATCTTGTCTTTTAGTCAGCCGAAACCAGTGGCCAACAACATGAACGACACAATGCTCATGTCCTCCGGGGCACCCACTCCCACCAAAAGGTAAGCACCCACTACCTCCCCCCCCCCAGGCATAATGCACAAGTTTATTATACTGATTATTCAGAATTAGCTTCACTTTTGCCATTATTTCCTCTAATGTATTCTGTACGGATGACAGAATGTCACTTAGAGTTACTCACATGCAAAATAAGTTATTTTTATAGCACAGAGTTCTGTATGATCGCTGGATTTCCTTGTGACAGATTCTCTCATCAGTAGAAAAAGAAGAAAGAATAACGCCACAGAATCAGACTACAGATGTTATTTGTTCCCTGACACTTGACACATATTTTTTGCATCTGAGCCTCATGCTCTTGTGAGTGTATTTTTAGACGAAAATTTGCCACGCTGTCATGAAGAGTATGTGAGCAGTCCTACTTAAAGGCTTGATTTGACAAATAGATTATGATAGAATTAGAGCCTCATCGTGTAAGCAGAGAGCGGGCGACGGGTTCTGTGAAAGCAGCCTCTCATGTCAGGGAAAGGCCACCTCTGTTATTATTATTTACTCGCAGTGTGGTAATGATCCATTTGTGGTCATGAGTCCGATAATGGAGAGCACTCTGAAGCAGCTGTAATGTGTCTGCACTCTGTCCTGCAGGTCTGTGATGCCTGATTTGCCTTTTTTTTTTTGTGAGGGGACAGCGTCTCTTTAGTCTTTATCACATCTTTCCGGCAATTTGTGTTTGAAAGATGGGACTGCTCGGGGACTCATGACTTCCAACAGCACACAAGAAAGTGAGGTCATACTATGGTTTTCAAGAGGCTAGAGGTGTTCAGATTGGATCCTTTATTAAAAATCAGGTGTTTGACTGAAATCCAGACTTTGGTAGTGAAATCAGAGTGGCTGTCTGTTGGTTATTTCTCGTGCCATGCTCTTCAGTGCTCTTCATACATTACTCAGAATGGACCCAAGTGCATCTGAACACTTCCAAAAATCTGCAATCACAGCAAGTCTAAAGCTTTAAACGTCAATTTTTATAATAAAATCAGCGTTAACCCTCATACTTGTCTCTAGAAATGTTAGATATAAATGTGAGAAGTGTGATGTCTAAACCGGCAGGTAGATTTTTCTGGCTTTTGCAGTGATGCATTTTGTTCAGCACAATCTCTGAAGGCCAACAGTATCAAGATTAGACCCGGTTTAGAAAGAAACCTGACACAACGGGACACCCCAAGGCTGTAAACGATGCCCTGCGCTAACAGCCATGGAGGTCAGCGAATGACATCACGTGTTGCGGCGTGTACAAGAGCGAGGCGATGCTGCACTCAGACCTCTTTCTCTATGGCGGTAATGACGAGGCCTGATAACCTTTGTGTTGACATTTTGCTCTGTGAGTCAGGGCTGCTTTAGGAGGATGTCATGCACAGAGGATTCTTGTTGCCTTAGGGGTAGCATAATAAAAAAAAAACCCAAAAAAAAACAGATCTGCAACATTAAGGGCAGAAATTGCGTGTTAAGCCCCCAGGATGCCTCTGGAACGGGTTGTGTTAGGAGTCAGTTTGGCTGTGGGTGGAGAGGATGTTGAATGAGGCCTCTCCCTGTGTCACATTTTGTCTCTAAATATTAATCTATTGTCGTAAGTAGCCTGCCTGCTCTCACACAAAGCGCCCATGAGTCAAAGATGTAACTGCTGAATAATGCAGAGCTCCTTGTGGTTCAGTTCAACAGCTCAAAACAAAAAAAAACAAACAAGCTCTGTCCTTCTTTTTAGATTCCACTGGTTATCAGAGCAAAAAAAAAAAAAACAACACACAGAACTTTGACTATTTTGAATCAAAAGTTGTGTATTTTGTGCTCCCAGCCTCCATCACAGTCTACTCTCTGATAGCGTCTGCTCTGCTGACACGGCACCTGCTCCCCTCCCACCTCGCTCTCTCTCTCAGACAATCGCTCACCGAGAGCTGCTCCTCCAAGGGCGAAGCGCAATTTATTACCTGTTAGTCATGCAGAACTGTGGCGGCAGAAGATAAAATTTAAAAAAAAAGGGAAAGAAAGAAAATGGTGTCTACCGCCTGATGAGTTATATTATAGTTAATATATTATATTAAAGTTAAGTCTAGTGGGCCGAAATGGGAGTCAGTTTGAAGTTGTTGTTTCAATTAGGGGTCGTCATTTTCTAACATTTATTGATTAATTACATGTCTGATTAAGTGACACATGCTAAACATAAAAATGTGGATTAAAACTTTTAAATTACATTTTCAAACTCCCGCCCTCCCTACTTAAAAAACATTCAAACATATTTGATCATTAAATGTGAGCTAAAAACTCAAATGGAATGAGTCAAACTAAGTAACTAAACACTAGTGCTTATTGATTTTCAGTAAAAACCGTACTCAAATGAAATGGTTTTTTTTACTGCTCTACAACATTCTGCCATCATAATGAATAGCTCCAAGCTGATTGTAGTGGCTATTTGTCCAAAAAACAACAAAAAAAATCGAAATAAACTAATATCAAAAATAATCAAATGACCACTGATGCATCATGGGGATGTGATGTACGCAGACAAAAGAAATCCAATGTCCATGCAAGAGCTGCAGTATTTTGCTGGTTTATTTGAGGAAAACAAACAAAAGAACAAAGAAAATCGTGGCTCCTGCTGCCTCTCTTGACCTGGTAAAAAACAATAGGCAAACCCAGGTGCATGCCGGTCCTCCACCTGCCTCTTAATTAAATAATCTCCGGTGCCCACAGTATTACCCAAATACCTAACAAAAATACTAATAAAAAACTAAATTTACTAAACAAATAACTAGCAAAAAAGAAAACATTACCCAAAATCTTTTCTAAATAAAGAAAACGTGTAGAATAATTAAATAAACAACACCACCCAAATATTAGTAAACTAAATACAAAAACTAATTCTAACCCCAATTAAATAGCTCCAACACTGATTTTAATTAAGAATTAACCAAGTGAGTTATTGAAGTTTTGTATGAGGAGTTTTATCTGACACACAATAAGACACTGATTTAATTACTTTAAATGACATTTTGCACGCATTTGGTTACAAATTACTTCAAGTTGCAAAGTCTCCAGCTGTTTGCAGTTATTTCATTTAAAATGATGCGTTATGCTTGAATCCAGTCCTGCCAAGATTAGTGCGTACATATATATGTATGTTAGGGATGCATCAATCAAACTCTTTTTTTCCCCTAATGCCTCAGAGTGTCAATCAATATCAATATAACAATCTCGTACCAGTCTCTCTTTTTCCTACATTTTGAATCTCACTGCATAAGCTCATCGGCATTCTTTTTCCATTTAAGATAACGTGTGGCCGAAGTTTGCTGTGATACAAAACAAAGAGTGAACAACCTGTCACGAGTCTATACAGCTCTCAGAAACAATTAAGAGACCACTGCAAACATGTTTTCCATTGGTTCCTGGTTTCTAAAAAAAAAAAAAATCACTTTTTCATTTTCAACAAATCTCCAAACTTCCAAAAGTCAAATTAAGGTATTTTATTTGCAGAAAATTAAAACTGGTTAAGGTAACTAAAAGATTTTTCAGAGCAGAAATAATGAAACGGAAAACAAATTCAGAATTGTACACCACGTTTAAACTAAGGATGAGTTCAGAAATCAACATTTGGTGCAATAACCCATTCATCCATTATCTAAGCTTATCTCCTTTGGGGGTCGCGGGGGGGCTGGAGCCGATCCCAGCTGTCATCAGGCGAGAGGCCGGGCACACCTTGGAGTAGTCGGCAGTCAATCACAGGGCGGCCATACAGAGACAGATAAACCAGGCACATTCACATGCACACGTTTGGACAATTTTAAAATCGTTAAACTAATGAGCATGTCTTTAGACCGTGGGAGGAAGCCGATGTACCCAGAGGAAACTCACACATTAACAGGGAGAACATGCTTAGTCCACACAGAAAGGCCCTCTTCGACTGGGATTCAAAGCAGGCACCTTCTCGCTGTGAGTCGGCAGCGCTACCCATGGTGCAACCTGGATTTTTAATTACAGCTTTCATGCGTCGTGGCATGCTCTCCAACAGTCTTTCACATTGTTGTTGGGTGACGTTAGGCCACTCTTGGTGCAAATATTCAAGCTGCTCGGCTTTGTTTGATGACTTGTAAAGTGATCACCAAATCAGTGCCTCATTAAGTAGAATGTTGGCGTGCCTGTGCTGCAAGTGAATAGGTGTTCAGCCACTTAAAGCTTTATCTTAATTTATAGCACCATCAAATCAGAACAAAGTGTTTGAAAAGCATTTCTATCCGCCTCTCTACCCCAAATTAGGACCGGTTACGTCTGAGAGATTTTGTTTGGATACAAAAATGTGAATACCTTCAAATGTGTGACAAAAATAAAAGATGTCTGGGAAAAGTGCCAGTTCAGAGCTTGAAGGTAAAACCTGGCACTGACTGTCAGGTTCGAGCCAGGAAACGACAGGAGGAGCTTTTACACGGAGACACCCAGTCTGGCTCCAAAAGGCCATGTAGGGTCATCGCATCCCCTCTCTGCTGTGCATCAGTGTATCACTTTAATCTCACTCATAAACTCAGGCTTTCTCTCCGTTTTAGCCTGAGGATTAGACTGTTAATTATTCAGAAAAGTGGCCTATTTAAGACATTTCTTGACAGTTTCGGGATTTTCCTCAAAACAAGTGCTTTGACATGTTAATGGAGAGATTTCACTTTTATCATTCGCCGTCAAGCTGAATGTTTTTTCGAGTCAGGTGATGGTATCTTAAAATCCAATGATCCGCTGAGTATTTTAAGATTGTGGCTGAGAAAGCGCGGAAGGACCTGGAGAAGATAAAATTATCTCATCATACTTGCTGCTTTTTATCTGCTTTGAGAAAAGATAAGATTTGGATACAGATCTTGATTGCAGAGTGTTTTGGGGGCCTGGGTAGTGGCAGCAGCAGGGTCTGTGTTTGTTGATGCAGTGGGTTTAAAGCCAGATTGGGTTTAACGGTTTTAATCCCGGCGCTCTCTCCAGTCAGAGTTAGAGAAGGGTCCAGCACTTTCCATTTCTGCTGTCCTTCACTCTTCATCGCAGAATGGCCGCCGAGAAGGGACGGCATATGTCCCGTCATCTGTCCGCGCCATATGCCCCACCCATGATCATTTAGAGCTTCATGCCTTATTTGACATTTCCAGGCAGTGATGAAGTGTTCAGAATGGGCACTGGCTCAGTCACAAATGCATTTGGCATGCTGCATTCTCTCTTATTCATCTCAGTTCATTGTTATGAGTAATTATCTCAGACTGTCTTTCAGCTCTGGAGTTAAAGCCAACTGTCAGATATATGAAGGTCAACTGCATTATAAGGAGTTATTTTACGTAATCACTTTGACTGTTGAAACTTCTACTTATACAATAGCTTTCATATTAAGGTCAGTGTTGCTGTATATGTGTATGTGTCTGTGTGTATGATGTGTGTCTCTGTCTTTGACTTTGGACAGTGTCTTGGAGAGTCCAAGCCGGTTAGATGAAGAGCATCGCCTCATCGCTCGCTACGCCGCCCGCCTGGCAGCTGAGGCGGGAAACTCTACAGTGAGTGTCTTAAAGCGTGGGCGTTAGTTGGACTGTGTTTCACATTTAATGCTGTAACATGGGGAACTTAGAAAGTGCAGTATAAGGACCTACAAGTCAGACTGTGTAACACTCAGCCATAAATAATCATTGTTTCCAATGAGAAGAAAGACAGGGATGTTCTTGTTAATTCACGTTTTTACATTTTGTTATCTGCTAAAGTCAAAAGTGTTAACATGTCAATTCTAGTCCATTTAGCTACTTCTAAAAGGTAACCGCAGGTGTTGTAAAATAATAACAAATAATAATAATCACAAACACTCCCTTAGTAGTTAATTTGTCTGAAATAAAACAGGAAAATTCATGAAATCATTAGCACTAAGGTTGTCAAAACTTTCGATGCTTTTGATACCACATGATCAAAAAACGATACAATCTCGTTATTTTAATGATCGATTCTGTTGAGAAGGACCGGAGTTTTAAAAACACTTTAGATCAACTCATCTGTTTTGATTTGATCAAAACTGATGAGTTATAAAAAATGGATCCCCTTACTGTGTGCCGATAAAGACAGGAGCTGTTTAGACCAAAATTATTTCTTGTCCCAGGAGGTCAACATGTTTATTTCACCTTTCAAAATGGGCATTTCAAAATGGGTGTATATAGGACTTCCGAGTCTTTTGAACCCCGCCGCTACTGGACACTCAAGGAACTGCAGTTGTTTGTACTTCAGCATTGGCTTCATTTTTTTAAACATCAGAGGCTGCTGCTTGGTTTATTTTTGGTTTGACAATAAAAAGAACACAGCGTTCAGCCACATTATGGCTTTTAATGTGAAGCAGTGACAGCAGTGTATGTTCATTTGCAATAGAAGAACTTAGTTGCTCTCTGACACTTTCTAAAGAGAGTAAACAGAGAGGCTTACATAAATGAGATCAAATTGCTCTGGACTATAATTTGAAGAAGGCATTTGAAATGGGGACACAGAATGATGAAAAACCCTCCAACCTTATTATCCTACCTCTGATTCAAACATTGCTGTATCTTGATTGGTGCATGCATTGGAGAACATTAAATCACCTTTTTCTAACTGAGCTCTTCACCCTTTATAGCAGTGAGGAGAGCACAAATAAAACAAGGTGAAATCTCTCGTGAGAAAAAAGACAACTACATTGGCTTAGGCAGGAAATATTCATGTCACTTTCAGTTTATTGAAATGTATACTTTTCAGCCTGCTTTTTACACCGAGGGATAAAAGAAAGCTGTGGTGAGCTGAAATTGCTCTCTGTTTATGCAGAAGCATAATAAGTCTCCAGCAGAGAATCATTTCTGCCTGCTGTGATCAGAAGGAAGCTGCTGCTGTTTCACGTTTGTTCTCCCACTGTTCTTAATACTGTTCTATGATCATTTTTTGTTTTTCAGCAACAATGTCCTCCAACAGATCTGAGTTTCAACTTCGATGCAAATAAGCAACAGAGACAGCTGATTGCAGAGCTGGAGAACAAAAACAGGTAAAACTTCCATCTGAACTCAAATTAAACCACGGGTGTTTTCTGTGTAATGAGAAAAGATTAATAAACTTCATTTTTACATTTAGTTGCGATATACTTTTGAGGTTTTTAAAGTCACTTTATACTTCTAGTCTACCACTTTTCTTAAAAAAAGTACTGCACTTATAATTTCACTTTATTTAAGCAGCAACTATGATTTATTTGCAATATCAGCTTTTTTTAGGCAGAGAACATCCAGTACTATAGAGATCCTCGTTCTTTTATTTTCTTTACTGCTGAGAAATTGAGGAGGAGCTCGATGCCGCTCTCCTATCTGCCCTGTAAATATATTGCTACAGCAAGCACTTGGTAAATCAACCTACCAGCTTCTCTAACATTCACATGTCTAAGAATCTCCGTATCTGGTTGACTCACTCGTTCAGGGAGATCCTCCAGGAGATCCAGCGGCTGCGTTTGGAGCACGAGCAGGCCTCTCAGCCGACCCCAGAGAAAGCCCAGCAGAACCCCACACTTCTGACCGAACTACGGCTCCTCAGGTAACATCCTCCACCACCAGAGCTGATTCTTTTTAAGAGTGTCTTCATTCTGAGAACAGAAAACAAGGAGTCATATAGTAAGGAAATGAAGCAGTAAAACCACTTCAGGCCTGTTGTATTTATGTGTTCTGGACTCATTCTTCCAGTAGAAATAATGTCTTCCTAATTCAGCAGGGCGGGTTTTTTGGATTAGCTTCATCAGCAGCAGTGTGGGCATTCGTCATGCTGGCAGGATGCTGAGACTCTTTGGATCAGTTCTTGGAAGAGAATTGCCCTAGGAGGGGGCGTTAAGGCACTTCTTGCCCTGAGTGACTCCTTCTTTGTCTAGCATGCATCAGCAGCGAGGTTTATGGCCGGCAGCCATGACAAAGATTTAAATTAGATGTGTTACAGCTTAAAATATCTACAATGTTTCAATGCTAGTAAATAACACACGGTTATAGCAGAACTAGACATGAAACAGGATAGTCTCAGTCTCACTACTCTCAGAGTGGCATGTTACAGGACTACGATATTCAAGAATCATTACAAAAATAAATCTAAATTAATTATCAAACTGTGAAATAATTGCTTTATAACACTGGAGGGCACATTTAAGATTTTGCCCCCTTTCATCTGAACATGTCTGGAAGCATATTTCAGCTCACTGAGCTTGTTTGTGATTCAGGTTTTAGGGTATTATCAAGTATTTCATCCCAGACTGTGCTGTGTTTGGAGCCCGGCTGGACATCTCTGATAATGCCTTTATTCAGCCCCGGGGGTTAAATATCAAAGTGTTTACTATTTGCAGATGTTTTTGAGTTTTTGATAGGATGGCTCCATACAAATGGCAGATTGCAACAGTTTTTTGTGGCTTTTTTAATGTGTAGTTACACTATTTGAACACCGGAGGGGAGTAATGTACCAGAATTCTCACCTGAGACAGATGGCCAGTTATTTACCAGGGGTTTAACAACTCAAGCTACATGCAGGGCAAGCTTTTGTTTTGTTGTAACAAGGTGTATACAAACAAAGGTGAGACTGTATTCTGTCCCGGTTGTCTCCCTTACACCTGTAATTTTGTCTGCATGTTTATAAACATGCAGAAAATGATGCTGCTGACATTCGGTCTGGTTGGCCCTGCAGAATATAGCTTTACATCTTACACCTTGTTTGAGACTGTCAGTGCTTCAGGTTGAATTTTGGTTTATAAAGAGAAATTGTGCTGTCAGGGGCATCGCGTTAAACCTTGTTCACAAGTTTATGTGATTATTCTGACAAGAAGGGCAGTTACGAGAAGCTTGTAAATGTTACATTTTGGTTTGAAAAAAATTACATTTAAGCTCTAATAATGCTGTCTTGCTTTCTCTATTTCAAAAAAGATAAAAGAAAAATGAGAATTTAAATGTTGTCTGGATTTAACTAAAATGGAACTTGTAGAAACCTTCATACAATTGTCTTTTGTGCCCGATGTGGCCGTCCGCCTGGTAGTTTGACCAGGTTTATGTCACAATATCACTTTTTTCAGTGTTGAAGGAGCACGATGGCCAATAGGTATAAATAATGACAAAACATGTTTTGTCAAAGTGGCATTTTTTAAAGGAAAGTGTTGGAAACATACTATAATGTTTGACCAGAGTAACAGGAGATAAATGCAGTGCACCAGTAGTTACATGTTGGTAATGATAAATGACAACATGCAGTTAATATGCATAGACCTAAGAGAAATATTGCTCTAATAAAAAAGTAATCCCCTCACAGACATCTGCAAGGATGTCTGTACAAATCTGCATGTATCCACAACATTTATCAAGAGGAGGATGTTGGAATGTTTTTTTAAAACCATGTCAGTTGTGTTTTTATCACATTGATACTCAAAACGTAATCCCAAACTCTTTCCTTCTGCTTCAGGCACAGAAAGGACGAGCTGGAGAGGCGCATGTCGGCACTGCAGGAGAGCAGACGCGAGCTGATGGTGCAGCTAGAGGGACTTATGAGGCTGCTGAAGGTGAGACGATCATCCGTTTCACGCAGATTCAGCCATAACAAAAAGACCTCAAAATCGCCTCAGATAGCCATTTAACTAAATCCGATGGTCAGAGGTTTTGTCAGTGCTGATCTACATTACATGATTTGGTTTTTAAAGCATGGTGGCATGCTTGATGAAAGGGGGGTGCAGTGATGTTTTACTTTTTCTGTTAATGTGACGTAAAAATGCATGCCCTTTCTTCTTCTTCTCCTGCTTTAATTCTGTTGCTCTCACTCTCCTTGCTCTTTTCACTGCTTTCCTTTGCTGGCTGATAGGATGAGGAGCAGAAGCAGGCTGTAAGTTGCCTTTAATTCAGTTTACAAGCTGGCTCTAGCCTCAGCTCTTAGTTTAATGCTTCTATACTCTGTTCTTAACACAGATGTGATTGACAGGAGTGTTCATTTTAGAGTGTAAGAAGGATGTTGGAAAGAGAATAGGGGATTCCACTTTCAATAACTGGGTTACTATCATGTAGTCGAACTCCACCACCTTCTTGCTACATAACTGGAGAGCTGCAACTATACTGATTCGAGCATAGTCTTTCAGATAAGGTTCAAACAAGTTGAGAGAACTGTGTTTCTCACAGCCCGAATGTCAGGGACCTGCTCCTTTCATCGGCGCTTACAACCTCCCTTCTAATGTGACTGCAGTCTGGCCGGCCATCTGCTGCCTGGCTTCAAGCCATCAGCCCAGGCCCGCACCAGTCCCAGAGACACACAGTGATCCTTTCTGTGTGATATATATATCTCTCATCTCAGCACAGGCCGCTCACCCACACATGGTTCTCATTACCCCCACGACGCAGTCGAAGGTGCACTATAGAGACGAGCAGAATAGCCGGCCTGTATAGGATTTCCAGAAGGTTTTCTTGTCCTGTTTTTGTTTGTTCTCCCCTTAAGGATTAAGTTCTTTGGGTCACATCTGTGTCTGTGTAGTTTTAATAAAGTCATCTTTAGATGCGAAAAGAGCAATCTCTCCCCAAAGCTGCAATCTGTGACTGCAATCATCCATTGATACCCAGTAACACCGAATTGGGTTTTCTATGGAGAGATTAATTTGATTTTCATGTTTTTAATCTTTAAGCTTTCCAAATTCACTAAAAGTTTGTACATAAAAGACTATTTCGAGAAAATAATCAAATATTCCATGTGCATCAGCAAAATGTGGCCTCCTATCACATTAAGCCGTTGCAGCTGTATGTAGCATTAATTCCCACGGCAAATGTTCCCTTTGGGACTATAAAGTAAATCCTGTGTTATCGTATTAATGTGCTAGACTTTTGCACCTTTCATCATGATCAAACACATTAAATTTCATACATATATCTCATTATTTTGCTGAAATAGTGTTCTCACGATAGCACCCATCACATGAATATATTTCAAAATCAACTTTTCCCTAATGACTGTAGCAGTTTAAACAGTTAATTTATGATACATTCAATTTAAATAGTTTAAAAGAAATAGTTTGATGTCCTGGTAACTTTGCTTTCTTGCAAGAGTTTGATTTGATTAACACCACTTTCTTGTCAAGTGTAGCTTAGCACAAACACAAGAAAAGGGGGGCACTGTTAGCTTAGCTGGTGTGTGTGTGTGTGTGTGTGTGTGTGTGTGTGTGTGTGTGTGTGTGTGTGTGTGTGTGTGTGTGTGTGTGTGTGTGTTTTACTCAATCAGACCACCAGTTTATTTTTTCCTAGACGACATGACAGTGGTATTAATCTGTTCCATTATATGTAACTTTTTCAGCTCATTTGTTTCAAGAACAACTGATGTAAAGCGAAACTGTATTGACAGATTAAACAGAATCTATTTTCAATGCAAGCCTTTTTTTTTGGCCCATCGCACCTTAACTGTCCCGAATGTTTTTATGTTGCAGTCCCAGTCTGGAGGCTCCCCTCATTCTTCCCCCAGTCACGGTGCGGGCTGCTCCATGCCTATGCCCATACGCTCCACCTCAGCTGGGTCAACCCCGACTCACACACCACAGGACTGCCTGGCAGGGGTGGGAGGGGATGTGCTCGAGGCCTTCGCTCAGGGTGAGTGTACAGCGAAACGTGAAACGTGTAGTATTCATTGAAAAACTCAGCATACTAACAGCATAATATGTAAAATACTAAGCAGTTAATTATTTTGTGAAAGTATACACATTTTAAGTTGTGTGTGAAAATAATCTTTTACTGCGGGTTAAGAAACTGCATTTTCTTAACCTGATTTTAAAAATGTCTTCTTCTTTTTTTTCGTAGGTGTACCTAGAAATCTTCGGAATGATCTATTAGTTGCTGCAGACTCAATCACAAACACCATGTCGTCACTGGTGAAAGAGCTCCACTCTGGTAAGTATACACCACATGTTTGATTGAGTTCTTCATCTACACGCTGTAACGCAGTGGTCGACACTGCCTGCATTCTTTAAAGTTAAAGCCTGCGTTCTGTTTTATGGCCAGCAGGAGGCGACTCAATCAGTCGCTAAAAATAAACCGCCATGGGGGGTCCAGTTTGTAACTTTGTTGAGTGATACACTTTCTGCATTATTGTAATTCTCCTTTCAGATATGTTTCCCTCTATACTTTCTTTTTCACATTATCCTAAAAAAACATGGCCCGCTGATATTTATTGTTTTAATTTTAAAGTTGATGATGGGGTGGATGAAGAGGAGACCATCATGAGGAACGGTGGGGACAGAGGTAGGTCTGAGTGAATGCTAATAATCTACACATACCCTATAGTCACCACAGATTATCCCACAATAAATCAGAATACAGTTTATTTTTTTCTATTGAATGTTAGGTTTGGCTCACACATAAACCTACAGTTTTTGTTTTCTTGTTTTTCAGCTGAATGAACACAAAAAAAAGTAGAAATAATAATGAATGATCATTTTACGTCATGTTTTTATACTGAAAAAAATAAAATGGTTGTAATCATTATTATTCCAATGTATTGAGATCACAAGTTGCGTATGCTGTTACATATAGATGTGACTTTTTCTTGTGACAAGAAGTCAATCATCTTTTCATCTGGAGAAAACACGATCGAAAGCTTTGGGGATAAAAATCAAGAAAAAATAAAACCTCTGAATATTTTGACGGATGAACGTGTTTGTCATCCTATAATAAAAAATATAACAAATTTCTAAGTAAATATCGTTATATATTTTACTTTATAACAACATATTGTTGCTATCTTTAGGGAAACAATACCTTGTTTTATTTAGCTAACCAGATAAATAACCTGTGATCGCGTGAAGATGAGTCTAATAGAAGATCAGGATCTCAAGGTGATAGGATCATTTTACTGCTACCAACGCTCTTCTTTGCGTCCATATGAAACAATTTTCATAAACAAATTGTACATTTATTTTCTTAGACTAAACAATAGTTGGTGACAGTTTTTTTTTTTTTCCTATTTGTTGGATTTAAAAAAAAAGAAGGCCATACAAAAAACAAACTTGCATGACATCTTTAGCCAAAATATAGTTGTTTGGCTCCTTCCAATGGGCTTCAGTTACAATCAAACCTTCCATCCAAAGTAACAAGGCACCATGGCACATAGCCACAGAGTCATTTATACTTTTTTTTTTAACTGTGCAGGCTGTCGGCAGTGCTAAATTAGCTCCTGTGTGTGTGTGTGTGTGTGTGTTTCCAGGCACAGCGAGAGTACCGAAGCACTGAGGACAAGAACAACACCATTCCACCCTGTAAGGACATACAGTCATCAACTGGGAAGAATCAGAAACAAGAACAACATCCCCTGGCATTAGCACGTAGAGTAATGCATGCTGTAATCTAACAGGATTTCACTATGTGAAAAAAACGTTCTTCACACCTTGCAGGTAGCAAGATGTGTCTAATTAGCGAGTGTGTATGTTGTCCTGTAAACAAAAACTGCTGTAATTATCCAACGATTCCCTCATGACTGCTAAAGAATGGCTTGCTGTGCTTTCTCCCGTTGCAGCAGATCATTCTGTATATAAAATACTGTACACACATGGCCACGGGAACGCCACTACATGAAGGTGACCTCCTGTCACAACGCGTTCCCGTCATTGCTTTTGTATGATTAGCGCTAGTTTTACTTATTTCGTTTTTTTGGGGTTTTTTTATTTGCTTTTGCATGAAGTTGCACTCATGTCTGGATTAAGGTACTGTACCATGCTATGCCAGCTCTTTGTGGGTTTATGGCGACAGCTGAGGTGTCAGAAGTGTTCTGCCTCAGAATTCACTTTGAGTGTGTTTACTTGCACATCCGTGTTCTGAAGTTTGTCAAAGAAAATATTCAAGTTTGTCAAAGCAGACTTCTCAGAGTCTTGCAGTCAGAGTGCATTTGTTTGCAAACCAGCAGAGACACAACACAGGCCAGCACACAGTTTTTCAATCCAGTGTTTGTACCAATTGAACAAACAAGATAAGAGATGCTTACACTTGGATTTTATTACATGTAGGACAGGCTTTATGCTGTGCTGAGTGTCTCCTGTGTTTACAACTATTATTTTTGGGCTGTTTTTAGTTCATTTAATAAGTAAAGGATTCAAGAATTCAATGCTAAACAGACAGCTACCAGCCTGTGTATTGTACTGATTTAGGTAGTTGTATGATGTTAAGAGATAGATTATATCTTTTTGGTAAATATGAGGCTAAGCTTGCAACGATTTAGCTTAGCATTAAGCCTGGAAACAGTGGAAAAGCTGATCTTCCATTATGTTGAACTAAATCTTCCAAACAGCATCTCTAAAGCTCTCAATATCATGTTTGATTACCCCCCCCCCCCCAAAAAAAAAGTAAGCATAAAAGAAGTAATAGTTTTAAAGGGGGTTAGGGGCTGAACTATATCTTAGCTGAACACAGAGACATGTTAGTACATTTAAACAGTTGGTGCATTAGCTGTATAGTTCACGTGGATCGTTTAACCTCTGCTGTTATCAGTCTTTATGCTGTGCTCACTGCTAGCAGTAGCTTCATATTTACAGACATGAAAGCAGTATCAATCTAGACATATAATCCTCTGGAAGACAGATATTATATTTGTTCTTTTGTAGGGGACCAAACACTCCTTGGTTTTTTTTTATGGAGGAGCTGAGGTTTGGTTTCCATTATAATGTTATTTCAATTCATGTGTACAGGTATATACGTATGTTGTTTCAAAAGTAACAGCTGGTATCCAGAATACTTTGTGCACGTAAACACACTCACTGAGTCGCATACTATACTGCTGCTACTGTGCTCTCAGTGAGCCACCCTTACAAATAAGAGGGCTGTGCGATAAAGAGAACCCAAGGGGCTACTACAAACTCAATAATGAGCTCATTACGTCCTCCCCCGTACAAACCTATCTAAACTCAACTAGCTGGTAGCCTAAGTGTTTATCATTTAAGTGTAGGGACGCACCTCAGGATGTTCAATTATGGAGAATTAGGCAATGAGCGTAGCTTTGAGTAACAAAATGAACACTTATATATGGTTTGTGAGGATGTAAGGTTGTAGTAGGTATGTAGGAAAAACTGTATTTAGGTGATAAAGGATTATTGAAAATGTTTATGTGCAATGAAAGTAGGTGCTCAGGGAATGCCGAGCTACTCCAGGAGAAATATGGTCCTTTTACTGTTAGATACCATTGGTCACGGCCCCTGAGGTTTAAAGTCAATGACTAAGTAAAAAAAAGAGGGTTTCATTCCAAACAATACATCCACAGTTAAGAGAAAGTAGTCCTTTAACTTTCTTGTGATTTCTGTTGTTTAACTGGGTTCAAATGTCCTGGAGCAGATCTTTATATTCTCATTTCACCAGTAAATGTGTCTCGTTTTGGAATGGAACTCTTAACATAAAGGTAGGGAAAACAACAGTAAGTGGTAAATGTTGGGTAAAGGAATGTGGAGCACACTGTCAGAAGTAGGGACGTTTGTTTTTCAGAAGTGCTATTTGGTGAAGCATGTTGTTGGATATCGTTTTCTTCTGTGTGTGAATTAGTGTCCATCACGGGAAAAGGAGAGTGACAAGTAGCCGTAAACCAGCGAGGATTTTAAACAGAGATCAGGTCGAAGTTACCTTTACATTTTTGTCTTCTGGTTCAATGTTTTTTGTCCGTTCCTTTAAATTGAGAATGAGCATTGTTTGCTTGAAATTCGTGTGAAAAAGGGCCTGGGAGCTGTTTGAGAGAAATATGTTCAAGAAAGTTGTGGGTCAAATCTGGCTGATTGGAACTGAAAAGCAGAAAAACGTATTGTTTCAAGATTTGTACAGCGAGCCTGTCCTATAAGCTACGTATACGGTTTCAACAGCCTGTTACACTGTCAAGAAAAAGAACAAAAAGAGGCTCCTTTGCTCTCGATGTTTTTAAATGTGATGTTTTTATCAGTTCTCTGTTCTGCTCTACGTCTAGCGTTATTGTTATTATTCTGGTTTGTAGTATTAGTGGAGTGTAGTCAGTGTAATGATTTTGTCCAAAAATTTAGATTCACCTGCGCGCTCACACTTGAGCCCAATTATTTAATATGAAGAAGGTGTAGAGAATGAAATGACAAATTCTGTGCTGTCAATGCTGTCAAAAATGTACAGCAGAAATCATCCAGAAATGATTTAAACACAGAGGAAAATATGTAACAGTCTTCCCCTTCATTCTGGCCATGCATTAGAAAAGCTTGCTCTCTTTTTGTTCTTTCAGTTTGTGCCTGTAGCTGTTCTGTAAAGTGCTGTATAAAGTAACCATTCAGCAAATAAGATGATCTATCAGCCTTTATGTCTGTGACTATGTAGATTTTTTTATTTATTTATTAATTCAATGTGTTCTGGGGGAAACGGACGCTCAGCCTTTACATTTGTGCCAAACTGTTTGCAGACATTGTGTGTGTCCTTTTTATCATTACAGGTATATATCAAAGTATATCTGCATTCGTGTGTTGTCGTTGCTCATAGTTTTACTCACAGAATGCCTGGAGATGTTCACGGTCAAATTTTCTCATTGCTGGAATCTGCTGGGAAAAGTCGCTTTTAATAGTTGATTAACACATTCCAAATCTACAATACAGATAGACAGGCACTGATGTCATTCAAGCCAACGTGTAGGCAATACTGTAAACCCTGTCAGACGAAACTCGGGGTATTACTAATAAAACACAGTCGGTCATACAGAGGTGCACACATTGTAATACTTCTATTGTTTGCAGAGAGACAATGTGCAAAAGAAAACAACCTGGACATCAATGCTCCCCCTGATGTTATTTATCACTGTCTGTGTTCTGTATGGTTATGCTTCTGGTACACATTTGTTTCTCATGTTGATTTTTCAAAAACATAGTTTTATGTCACAAAGCCACTGTCTTTTGTAAATAAATCAAATGTGAGATATATTAAAAAGATTTAAAATATGGCTTAAACATGGTCATATCATGGTTATTTTTCTGTGTTTGTTTTTTTGAACTAATCATCAGCTAAGGTCACTCACTTATTATCACACATATGTCCTTTATTACTCTTTGAGGGGGGTTATTTTAAAGTTATATTGGGGCTTTTTCAATTTTATTAGATTGGACAGCTAACTAATGTTGGGAGGAGAGAGTTGGGGTTGACATGCAGCAAAGGGCCGAGGTCAGATTTGAACCAACGGTCCATAGCATCCGTACATAGGGCCCGCAACATAACCGCTCATATTAAATTCAACATTTGTAAATAGAACATGGACTAGGTTCACATTCACCCGTTCACACCACATTCACACACTGATAGCAGAGGCTGCTACGTAAACTCCCCATCAGAACTATTCCATTCATACACATTCACACACCGCTGACGTAGCCGTGGTAGCAATTCAGGGTCAGGTGTTTATTCAGGCACAAAAAATCTACAGGTGAGACGGGTTCAAGACACTTTGACCTATCAGCATCCTCCTCTGTGGGTATATGCCCTCAGAAGAACCACTCAGTGGAATCGACTCTACTAGAAAGAGGAGACTCCCCGACTTCCAGATCAGTGAAGCACATTTGCCCTCTGCGAACTCATTTCCTCTCTCCCTCGTTGCCCCTCAAAAGCACTCTCTCTCACTCTGCCTCACAGGGAGATGTTCAGAGAGACTTCAGCCCTCGGCTGTGACATTTAACTCGCTCTGTCTCCGCCTGGTGGACGTGTGTGGAATAAATGCTGCGTGCAGTGATAGGCCGGTGAAGGGTTAACGGAATGAGTGTGATAAGAGATTTGATATCTTGTTCTAGCTGCACTCTAGGAAATAGAAAGAAGATGTGGTGATAAATTAAGCATTTCCTCAGAGGATAAAATGTACAAGACTGCATGAGAGGAGCTATACTCCTGCATCTGTGTTGATAAACGCTAAAAGTATACTTTAAAAACTGTCCAAACCAGCAGCAATTAATCAGTTATAACAATAGAGCAAGATAACTTATTATTTGAAGGTAAAGATGAATCGATAACAATACAATTATATCTTTAATTTATTATTATTATATCCTCCGTTCCTCAGGATTTGTGTGATAGCATCAGAGAACTCTATTTTTTTCAGCATACTAAATGAATCAGACGGATTACTGTGTTCATACTGTAGCATAGCAAGCAGGGAAAGCACAGGCATTAATGATGGTTCTCATCCTGCAGTCACTGCTTCATAATTTAGCAGTTGTTATCAGATACAATTTGAAAGGTTTTAACGTTTGCTGTAGTCAAAAACAGTCAGTTGTCTTTAAATGAGACTTGATAAGATGGCACCCTTAAAAGACCTTCAGGTGTCACAGCTGTTAAAGAGTTAACAGCAAAATAGAAATAAATTAAAGATTTTTAAAAAAGTATCCAAGAATTATTAGAGAATGTCTGGAGTGTGAACATGTTTGGGCTGCAAAATAAATTGCAATGTTTTCCTCATCTCAACATGAGCATTTGCGATAAACATACTGCACAAATCTGAAGTAATCACAATACAAATTCTATTATATAATATTTAAGGGAAAAACGATTCTCATGCAGCATGTGTACATTTGCCTGTTAGAGTAGACATAATAACCATGCTTTCACAACATTTTGATGCTGTCAGATGAAGCTAACGCTAACAATGCAGCTACTCTCTGATTCATTGGTGTGTTTAGGATGTATTTGGCTTCAGAAGTAACATGTTGCAAACACAGGTAATATGTAAACAATGGAGCAGATGGGCACATAAACTGATTTATAGCTAAAATTCACACTTATCTTTGAAATTTACTGCACTTCATTTTGTTATTGAAATATTGAACAATGTGAACAAATCATATCCTTTTTATACATTTCTGTATTTTCTCAAATCGCAATATATATATATATATATAGCATAAAGAAAAAATATCCCACTTTTTTTTTTTCAATATCATGCAGCTTGATTTGCAATTACATTGCAAAATGTGCAAATGTAAGCAAACGCAAGAAAGGCTTAACTGCACTGTTGTATGAGTGAGCATTTTCTAAGTTGATATTATCAGATCAATGGCTATTAAAAAAAAACACATGTCTCGTTTCATTAGGCCTCGAAGCTGGCCTGAGGCAGCAGCTAATCACATGGCTTTTAGGGCCCCACAGTCACTAGGGGGCCCATAAATAAAGCCCATTAAAAAAGGTAAGTCTCACATGGTTCCTGTCTTTGTAAAGTCCCAGTTTTAGTAAAATTACTTTGCATACAATGTCTTTAGGTTCTGTACAATATATTTAACCCGTTGTTCAAAGGGTGGAAACGGTACTGAATAGATTCAACATTTCACTAAGGTAATGAAAAGATACAGTAGTTGTCTTTGCTCTCACCAGAGGGGCAGTTAGGGTAACCATAGTGGTATTGAGGGAACTCCAGGGCCACTTCATTACTTCCCATGTGTAACATTACTGTATAATTTTTTATCATGGAAATACTTCAGAAGGGGGATAATGATCAATTATATTATATGATCTGAACATCCCTGGTCAGTTTTAGCTTTCTTGCATATTGCTGTTTGATTTCTTCCTTTATGTGTACTGTCTTTGTCTGTCAGAAGTTAATTATAAGTAGAATTGTCCCCAAAAAAGTTTGAATAAAAATCACCAGAGAGAAAGAGAACCTATTCACCATTTTACAACTGGATCTCTTTAAGGAAACATATACAAGGTAACATTTTATGTTAAGCCATATATATAGTCTATATTAACTTTATTTTTCTGTCTTGGCAAGACACTTTGGAAACCTGTCTGTGGTGGTAGACATGCTGGAAATGCTGTCTCACCCTAACTTAAAGTCAAACGACAGGCTGAGCTGAGGCGGGTTTACAGCACCTTCACAAACAAAAAAATGTCACCCCCTGTACATTGTGTCCCCATGACGATAACAACTAATCAGACCAAAACGGGGATTTCTGACCAGGTTGTAAACATGTTAATTTCTGCTGTAAAAACAGGCATCAAAATCAAACAGATATCTTTGGTCATTTGTGCCATCAGCAGCTGGATTTTTTAATAAGCTGTAGGCATTGCACATCTTCTGTTAACTGTCAGACTTTGTGTCTCATGTCTCACTGCACATCCGTCACGAGGACATCCGTGGGAGTTATGTATTATATTTACGTTTTTTATCTTTAATATCCTCTCCTTTATTCCTTTTAGTAGTAAAAGGAAAATAGTAAAGGAATTTAATTGAAAATACCAAAATATTGAGCTGATTGATTAGGATCATACAACACCCCTACTTACTACCAGTAATCAGTGATGGCGTCAGGGAGAATACTCTTAATGCCAAAGTGGCTGATAAATACAGTCATAAATTATGAAGGGGGCTTTACTATGGCTAATAATAAAACAGAATGTCAGTTGTACGGAACTACTACCTATAAAATATATATCCTTTTATTATGTGTGACGTCAGGCTATACGTAAGCGTATTAGAAAGGGGTCCATGATAATGACTTATTAGTTCACCCCTCCCTCTACACTCCTGTGTCTAAAGCCGGCGGTCTTTAGGACCACGCAGCAGCCGGCACACGGTCTGCGGGCTCCTGCAGTGAGAGCGGTGCATCTGGAAGCGAGCTGGCCGGCTGGGGAGGTGGAGGACGGGGAGAGAAGAGGAAGGAGGCTCCGGGAGCAAGCGAGACAAAAAGGGTCAGGCCTGGGACTTGGGAAAATCGGGTAACGAACACACAGCGATTCACGCATTTTTATCGGTATAACCCGGCACTGTTAGCTAAAGCAGGAAGGGAAACCTTTATGTGAACAAAAAAAAAAAAAAAAAAAACGTGAAAGCTCAGAGAGCGGAAGGCGCTCGATAGAAATGGGGAAATAGCGATTTTGCTTTTTTGCAGATGTGCTGATTGGACATTGCGATGTGCACTTGAACCTGACCGAATTTAAAGCACAGAACCAGGATCCAGAAATACCGGTCTCATTTATAGGCTATAATTATAGTGATAAAAGAAAAAAGGGGATTCATCCTCCTTCAGTGTCCGTGGCCTGTAAAAGAGCCACATCCCCCTGGGTCACACTGCAGACTTCCCTTTCTGGAATGGTCTGAAACTTTACATTTGAAGGCACAGCACATTTATCATTACAGTATGAGAGCAGATGGCAGGAAGCTAAGCGCGTGGCCTTGCTTGGAGCTTGATGTGCGTGGAGGAGCGGTGACATTAAACGCATGTGTCGCCTTGTACAAAAAAAAAAGAAAAAAAAAAAAAAAAAAAAGATTTTTGTAGTTATCATTTTCTGGTTGATGCTTGCAATCATTTTTAAGGACTTATTACCCAACCTTCAAAATTATACCAGAACCGGTTGTCATCACTCTGGGTTTAACCCTTTGAGGACAATATACACATCCCGTCTGATTTAAGTCATGTAGGCGTATGATTTTTTTTTTTTTTTTTGCACATTTCCACGAGTGCATTACTGTAACTGCTGCCCCACTGTGTGCGCACGGCTGACTGCTGGAGTAACTTTAACCCAGACACGTCAGGTGAAAATGAAATATTAATAATGCAAGTTCTGTGTCAAACTGTTTTATTATCCTGGATATATTTTTGCAGCATTTCTTTGAGTATTTAGCGGACATGAGCAGCCATTTAATGTCGACTACTGTACACTCATACATCCATGTGGTGTAAAAAAAAAAGAGAGAAAAAGGCCTGGCCCTATAGGCGATAGAAGCCATACAGTATCCTATAGCAGTCTTCCTATACATGACGTGCACTCAACAAAGGAAAGCTGATGCTCAGAAAGAGCCTCTTTATGACTCAAAATGACATTTTTACCAAATGCAACTCAGTTAAGCTCTTGGCAAAAGCATCTCAATACTTTAATGGAAAACTTGTGTGTAATAATGAATGATTAATAGACATGTTGATTGTCTCTTTTCTTTCATATTCCAGGAGATCGGAGAAAAAGAGGGATCATCTCTCATTCCTTTTTTTCTGTTCCTTTTGAGTTTAATTTGGCCTCATCTACATCGCCCTTCATCAGACATTACCCATAAGACCCTCAACAATGCCGTCCAACACTGTCACCAACACCAACAGCACTGCATTCAAAGGCTCAGACTATGCAGACTCACCAGGAAACAGAATGGTAAGAAACAAGTGTGAAATATAAAAAGGATGCCTCAGGGAGCTCACTTTAGATTTTCACAAGCCGCCTGTGACACTTGCCATGTTTTTGAATGACTGAGGATTACTCAACTTTATAGCCAGTGGGTTCAGAGAGTTCATTCAGTCATGTTTTGGCTTTTTGAATGACCTGAGATAAGCTGCTGTTTGTTTGTTTTGGATAAGGCTCTCTGGCACTGTAGAAAAGCAGTAATGCAGTACCCGCCACCCCCCCGCAAAAAAAAAAAAAAATTAATTACAAAAAAAAAAAAAAACTGTAAAGATTACAACGCATGCAATTGTGTTTTTGATGATCTTTCTACTTTGATATTACCTTTAAGGAGTCTTGAAATAAGAGGAATGAGGTTTACAGTTACTACAGATCAAAGGTGGTAAAAACCTCTCCCAATTTTATGAATGGAGTTATTCCATCAGTCAAGCTAATGCCTCATTGATCTCCACTATCCGAAGCCTTACTGGAGTTGACTCAGTCGCATTGATCCCTTCTGTTTATCGAAGAGAGACTCTGAGTTTAACTGACAAATCGGACAAGATGTGGAGTGCCATGTCACCTTTCATGATGCAGACACACTCATCATCAACGCAGTGTGTGTGTGTGTGTGTGTGTGTGTGTGTGTGTGTGTGTGTGTGTGTGTGTGTGTGGCTGCAGCATCACTGACTCGACAGCAGCATCACAGAGGAGGCTGTAGGGAGATGCAGCTGTATCATGAGACATTTGCTGGTGTGATGGTGGTTGGTGACGTGGGCGTTGGCTGGCGTAGGTTTAGCTGGAGCTGGAATGGCTCGACAGCTCTTATACTGGGGGATGGGGGGTTGGGGTGGGGGGGTTGAGTCTGTCCTCTTCTACTACGTTCCCATTACACAGAACTGCCCTTAGTCCTGTTGCCTGGCAACAGAAATTGCCTTAAATAACCAGCTATCCAGACGGAAATAGTGGAGAGATATTGACAATGTAGTAGGGTTCACCCCAGGCAACAACAAATCATATTTCAGGTTTTTCTGTTGTCTTTTTCCCCTGAAAATATTAGGGTGAAGCTGTGTGTGAAAATGGCGTCTTATTTTCCGTCAGTGTGCCTGAGCTCTCGGGTTGGGAATTGGAAGATTTTGTGTACGCTGTTCATGCAGGCACCACTGAATTGTGTCATCCATGTAAGCGGTTCCCAAATGAGCCTGCACACCAGGCTGCACTCAAAATGTGCTATTATCTATGCAAATTCTGCCACCCTGTTAGGAAAAACTGAAGCACCAGGCTCTCTATTAATAATCACACAATGAACGGACACCATCTGCAAAACACATCCTCTCACAAAAGAATCTAAATTTAAAATGAGCATCCAAAGGCTCGTCTTTAACATCCGCATTTTTGATTTAGAAATGCACTGTTAAATATTCTGCGATCATTTTGACAGATCTGAGGGCAATATTTATCAATTATAACCCTCTGTCCATTAATCTCAACATCACCTCCTCTGATCACATCCATCTCTTTATGCTAATCAGTTTTTCACCCTGGGACGCTAATGGTTGATGGATTTATTCCATTTCAGCAGCAAACTCTCTCAGGATGAAACATGGCCTGACCTTTGAAATTTCTGCTGGTGTTTATTAACATCCTCCATCTTTTAAATTATTTAACATATAGAGTCTGAAGGGCTCCTTGTGGCCACAAGTCCAGAGTTTTTATGGCATTATTTGCCTTTAATGGAAAGCTGATGGAGAAAGAGAGAGAAAGAGTAGAGCGAAATTGTGATGAGGTCCTTGGCCGGTGTTAGAACTCATACTGTGATTTGTAGGACTGTGTTACCTGATCAGGAGTTTTCTTCGTCAAAACAAAGCTGTTGCAAAAAAAAGTGTCATGTACATAGAAGAGCCAACACTGATTTATAAAAGACTAACCCAGGGTTTTTCCTGGCTCAGAATGGGCCTTTGGGGGGTGACTATACGCGCTGTAGTAAACATCCGACCCCGCATATTACAGTATAGTCTGAGTCTGTAATTCCTGTTATTTCTGACCATTTTATAAATAATGTTATCATTATGCTTAAGTTACTGAAACCCCAATTAAATCTGGTAAAGAATTTTTGTTTTTTTATTGCAACAGTGAAACAGGGGAGGAGAGGGGTGTAATGAGATTGGGAGAGGGGAGGTCACATCCTCAGTGCATTTCACCCTCTTCTGCTCTTTTCCTTTAAATTGTGTTTTAGTTTTACACACACATTTGTTGAAGTACATTTATTTGAGTTACTAAGGTATTATGTCAAATAATCACAGATTTGGGTCACAGACCATTTGGATCAATTGATCAGATCAGGAAATTGAGAAATAAGAAAAATATATTTGCTGGCTATAACGCAGCGCTGTTTGACAGTCTGTGTGGAGAAGTTCACAGATTACAGCTGACTGACGTTACGATCGTTAAGTTATTGATTGTTGATAAAAGCAGACACTGTGGAAGTGGACGGAGAAAAGTTGAACGTGCGTTCCCGACTCGGTCTTTACGAATCGCGGATCAACCGTGTTCCGGAACCAGTCAAAAGAAACGAACGGTCAATCAGCTGGCTATCCAGCGCGAGCCGCACGCGTAAACGGATGAGAGGGGAGGTGACTGCTAGAAGTCAGAGACGTCGTATTTAAGTTTATGTTCTGCTTTTTCAACAGTCGTTTGATGTATTGATATTTTTAATATACATTCAGAGAGGATTTGATTTGCAATTTGAATCGTCTTTTTTTCTTTCGGCGCTGGTGATTTTCCTTTGGCGCTGCGTAAAACCTCTTTGGGGGGCGCCAGAGAATTCTCTATGCAGGAAAAACCCTGTAACCTAGTGTTGCAGGGGTGAAACATTTGTCGGATACAAACATCTAGAATACCATTAGATAGCAGACGACACTGCACACAACAAATGGCCTAAACACCTGCAAGCCACTTTTGCATGTAACCTGGAGACAGCTATACACATGACATGTTTAACATAAATATAACAACAATCATCTGTACTTTAAAATGCATTCTGCAGATATCACTGACCAGGTGGAAGTTGGAAGGGGAAATAGCACAACCACAAACAACAATATACAACAGTGTAGTAACAGCTGCCTTTAGCTTGAATTCCTAAATTCCAAGTTCCACAACGGAAAAAGGGGACTTGCAAATTGAGACTTCTCTGGCCACCTTTTTTTGTCTTCTTTTTCTGCAATGTTTGGGCTTGTTTTTTTTAGGCTGTTAAACAGTTGTTGTTTTTTAAAGCCAATGTGTCCTACCAATCAACTTTACATTACTTAAGGTTTCTCTAGTACCCTGAAAGCACCATATCTTAAACGGAAGCAAAGAATCTCTCTCAGTTGTTTTCTAAAAACTGTATACCAGTTTTTTTTCCAAGAGGTCAAAGATAGTACTCCACATGTGCAGTGAAGAGCATTGTCACCTTAGTTTACTTGTTATAGGAGGAATTAAAGGGGGTGCATCTGTCCCTAGTCTCCCTTACTTTTCTCCTGTACATCAATCACTGGGTTGTCCTGCTGCACTTAACACCATCCTCTAAAGACAAAGTTGTTTAACAGTAATATTCTGTTGTCATCCTTCGGCACAGCGCCTGAGATTAAAACAAAAGTGCTTAACGAGTCAGCAGAAGGACTCTGTTATAGAATGCACTACGGCGTGGAGAGCTCATTTATCTTGTAGGGAATCTCACATTCAATACTGAAGGAATTTAATAAGGACCCAGCCCTACACCCCACACCGCAGCTGTCAATAATGGCCTTGCAATCTCATTTGCATTCAGACCTGGTGCTGGTGGTCCTATTCAGTCAATATTGGACCTCAAAGCATCTACATTAGGATCATCTTTTTTTTTTTTACCCATCAACCACAGGGGTACTTGGTGGTGGCGGGCATGGGGCTTTGTTCCTTGGGGTAGACAGTTTTATTAATCAAAGGGAAATTGCAGCGGCGGGAAGGTGGGGGCTGGCCGACGTCTTTGTAGCGGTGTCAAGAGGGGATTGTCTGTGGAAGGTCAGCGCTGCGTCCGTGGAGCTTTCACTTTCGGCGAAGTTCAAAGGAATGTGCCATTCACTTTCTATCTGTGTCATTGTCCACTCAGCCAAAGACACTCAAGGACCCACTGCAGCCCCCCCCCCCCCCCCCCTCCCAGAACGCTCAAGTGTTTTAGTCTGATGCAGCTTTGTGTGTTTATTGCAGATCTCGTGTCACTATTGCTGCATGACTGAGGTCAAACACCTACCATAAGAAGAAATAGCCTTTTATAGCCAGAAAAATCACCACGTCTTGACCTGAGATGTGATTTTGACTTTTGGGCATTGGTCATTGGATTATTAAAGCTTATTGAGATCAACTAATGATGCGTTGTTTTTTTTATGTTGTCAGGGTGAAAGCACAATGCTGGACAGGGACCTGATGACGGAGAAGTCAGCTAAAAGTAGTGCCTCATTTAAAGTTGGCAAGCCTGGAAGAAAACGCAAGTTTCAGGTAAGTGTTGATCCAGCATGCCAGAAATTACATCCATCCATACATTCTTGTGAAAGGGGAATTTCTATGAAACCCCCAATTTCTGTGCTAATCTCTTTCTTTAGAGTTCAAAAGTTCGCTGATGCTTTTGCTAGTATTAAGGAAAACTGGCTTAGTGTCCTTTATGAAACTTCCCATCCTTGGAGAATTTTTAGCAAAGTTTTTGAGTGTCTCTCTAGGTTCAGAATGGTTTGATTTGGGAATGCGTGATTTAAAAAAAAAAGTCTGATGTGTCTGATGAGGACAAGACTTGATTAATCATCAAAATATGTGGATCAATTGGCACATTATCATACAGTCTCTTCAGGAAGGTATTCAATGTGTCATGCCTGAGAAAAGCCAAATAAGAAAGTTGTGTGACAATGAAAAAAGGGAGCAGGGTTAAGAGAGGTTCAAACTTTATCAACTTCACACAACTATTTGCAAAATACTTCCTGAAGTGGGTATGAATGTTGGATTCCAGAAAGTATTAGATATTCTAATTATGTCATTGGGGTAGGGTCTTTCACATGCTCGTTGACCCTCCAATAAGCACTTTGGTTGGAGAACGTTTGGCTAAGTAAAACAAACTGCTTGTTGGATGATCAAGCATTGCTTGAGCCCCTCTCCCCAATCCTAAAAATCTTACACTGAACACAGTCTCAATACAATTAATCATTAAATGTCTGGAACAAGGTTAGCCTCCCCCGCATCATTCTGATCTCTCTGGATTGTGGAGGAGGAGTGTAAGTTCAAACTTTTAGACACAACACCCAGTCTTTCACTGTAACGGCTTGATAAAAGGTGGTTTTCCAACTGATGAGTAGACTTAAAAAGACTTTTCTTAAATGTTGTGTGTTGGAAAGCAACTTTAGGAGAAAAAAGAATTGGGTCTAAGCGGGAGTGTTGTTCGCATCTAAAGATTTAAAGTTGATAAAATAGTCAAAGTTAGGCGAGGCAAATTTATATATACCGTATTTTCCGCACTATAAGGCGCACTTAAAAGCCTTTAATTTTCTCAAAAAACGACAGTGCGCCTTATAATCCGGAGCGCCTTATATATGGATCAATTGGTTAATTGGTTGATCCATACTGGTTGTACACGGCGCTCAGCGACACTGACTCGGATAATGACGAGAGGGAGCCGGGCATGTTGGATGCCGTACTCGCCCAACTGTTCAATTCGGACACTGAAGAAGAAGAATTCGAGGGATTCGTGGACGGGGAATGAACTGAAAAAGTGAGCTTTACATGTTATACGTAACTGAACAATGTTGAGTTATGCACTAACGTTTGAATTAGCGGTATCAGACTGTGTTTCTTTTTTACGTGTTTACAACTGAACAAGGCTGGGAGATATTGTGAATATGCACATTAACGTTTGAACAACGTTGAGTTATTGTGAATGCACTACGTTTTATACGTATTTATATTTATATATTCACAATATCTCCCAGCCTTGTTCAGTTGTAAACACGTTCTTTTCTATGCGCCTTATAATCCGGTGCGCCCTATGTATGAAAACAGTTCTAAAATAGGCCATTCATTGAAGGTGCGCCTTATAATCCGGTGCGCCTTATAGTGCGGAAAATACGGTATATATAAGAGCAACTCAAAGTGTTTGACCCAGTTAATAAAAATATCATTAAAAACTTGAAGTATCTAGTAGTTTAGAGGCTTTAAATGATCATGAGTTTAAATTTCAGTGTTTTTTTCTATAAAGCTAAAAAAAAATGAAATACGTTAAAAAACCCACACAGGAAAAGACCTAGCAGTAGAGTCTGCATAAATATGAAAGAGACGTTCTGACCCTTTAAAACAAGACATATAATAACTACATTTGTACTCATACATTAACATCACAGTCTCCTGTGTTTCTCAGCAGCTCACAAACACTACACTACTACCATGTAATGTGTTTGTCTTTTGTAGTGAAAAGCTTTGATTTAATAATGACTCCTGGGCCAACGTGTATATCTAGGTGTTTTGTTCCCTGAGATGTTATCATTTGCATAAACCTCTGCTTAAAATCCTGTTAATTAATGCTCCCAGTGATGAAGAACAAACAGAAACATGGGGATAACAAAAACATTAACAGAAAGGTGTGTTAGGAGGGATATGCCTGAGGGTTTGTGTCAGTGTTTATAAAAAAAACAGCTGAGGGCTTCTTCTTATAACAGATGAAGAACAGCTAAAGTCAGAACACTGTGAGAGCGTCCTGGCGTGTATTTTCATAGCTGTAGGGGGTAGGTTGACCACATGTGTCAGACTCTACAGTCACATAGGTGTTTTTCTAATGTGTATGAGACAGTCGCCCGGAAGAGTACTTTCAAATTCTATAAGCTGCAAAGCATTATTTGGATTTTTTGCTTTGAATTTTCAAGATTCTCTGACAAGGATACCAAAAGGAATCATCTTTCTGTCTTTGTGCTGACTTTAAAATGTTATGTTAAAGACTGAATTGCTGCTGTTCAAACGTCTTGATTCATTAACTTCCGTTCACAGGGTTTTTGTTTCCTACATATTAACAGACCTTGCTGCTCTTTAATGTCATACGCCAAGTCAGTTCCTTGAGCTAGTCTATTTCCACAGAATCAGTCCTGAATTTAATTGAATTGTTGTGTTGAAACCTATTGTACATTATCACACTTATTACATGACTACTTACTGATCAAATCAATACATTGTCACAAAATATTGATTTTGAAATGATTTTATTGATTTGTAAAAAAAAAAAAAAAAAAATCTTCTGTTAACCAAATAGTCTGTTGGAATCTAGAATTGGAGCAGTTAATACTCACACTGAACATTTGTACTGATGATGGTGAAGTGAGGTGAACAGATCTGCATGAATCAGTGAAGCACCTAACCTGAGATTTTCTGCTCTTCATGCCTCATGGGTCTGTTGACATTTACTTTTCCATTCACTACCTCCGTTAACACCACTGTTTCCAATACCCTGTTCCGATACGTGTTGCCTTCCTGTGCAATCTTCAGTTATGTAGATTTCTCTGGCATAGCGAACCTCTTTCCTCCATTTTTATCCTTTATGTTCTCTTTTCTCCCTAAGTCACAGACTGACACCAAATGTACCGGACTTCTTTCACTGGATTGATATTTTTACAGTTAGTCCTCAAGATTCTGGGATAAGAGTTGTGTCCCTAGTAACCCTGTGCTTTGCTTAGTAACGACTATTTCTTCCTAACAACAGTGACATGTCGAGGGATAACAGAGCGTTGCTATGTGTTATTAGCCAATCACAATCAAGTATTTAACTCAGCTTTGTAATAATCAAAGACAAACTTGCTACATGCTGGGATGTTTATGTTGATTTACGACTATGCAGTAATTGATTTAATCCCTGATGAGTATAATATTCATTAGTGCAGCTTTAACTGAAAAGTGAATCAGTTTCGTTCAGCCTATCACTTGTGTGTTGTAATGCTGAAGCAGCAACTTGCTCTGTTTTACCAGTGTTTCATTTTGACCTCTGTCTGCCTGTCTGAGCCGTCTCATTTACCCACTGTGACTTTTGACCTCTGGCAGGGGCCACATGTAGTTCACTGGGTTACGAATCTGTTGCATAATTCTTTAAGCGACAGTTGTGTGTTTACCGTTTCTCTGCTTGTATGTGTGTGAGCCTATTAGCTGAGTGAGTGCATGTGTTTGACTTTCACACTACAGCCTCATTTCTTTTTTTTTTCTAGTTTTAAAATGAGTCAGAATATTAATAACGCCTGAGCTTGTTGTTTTCATTCATGGTGTCAAACAGATTTACAAGCTCGCGGCTCTTTGTGTTAGAGCAACTGTTCAGAATTTACTGTTAATTTGTTTTCTGTTACTACAATGATGAAGTCATTCAGAGTTCTGCGGGCTGCAGGGAATGCTTAAAAACCAACTTTGGCTGAATGTAGCTTTGTTTTACGATACAGTACAACTTTTTCTGAAGCTTATTTTGCATCTCTGTTCCAAATAATTTGCATTGCATTCATTACACAGATGTTTTTATAGGTCTCTTGGTCACAATAACGCTAGTTTTACTTTTGAGTTTTCACACTAAATCTGCAAGAGCAAGATTACATTAGACTTTTTAGCTTCCAGCAACGGATATTGTGTTTGCTAAATATCGGCTGCTGAAGGACAGAAGCCTCCTGAGGCGTTGCTGTCTCCTGCCTAAAATGCAAACTGCTCTGCATAAACCTACTGGGGATGAAAGCTTCAGAGCTGCTCTCATCACTGTTGACAGTCTGATCTCACAAGACATGCTCCACTTTCTGCTCCCAGTGACCCAGTAATGGGATTGTCTGAGAAAGTGTCTTTTTATGGCTATTTTTAGGCAGGAGCAAAGACATGCAGATCAGATTTTTTTTTTTTTTTTAAACATTTGTAGTTGAGATGTATCTTTTCTTGGTCTTACAAGAGAGGCGATGCTTTCTTTTCCCAAGGGGAAAAGGAAGGTTTGAATGTTGAATGTCTGCCGCTGTAACTTGAGATAGGTCAGCTCTCTTTGAATTCACTCCTCTGCAAAGAATGAAATAGTTTAACTGGGCGTTCCAGGCTGGACGGAGTGAAAACGTCTTCCCTGTCAAACAGCCAACATTCTTCACATATTTCCGTGCTGCTGTAATGTTGAATGTACTGCTACAGGAAGCTCGGCCATGTACCTGATGAACTCTACTGTAATCCTTTCCTCACTCACAAGTTAATGGCTGTACAGCAGATTTACTGGCACGGCTTTGAAGTTTACAACTGGGGTTTAACAGAGCTGAATGGGAAGTGCCATAATTCACACACTAATAAGTGTAGAAGTGGAACTATGCGTTTGATTGGGTCCAGATGGTAGCTGAGGGATGAAATTAAGCTTATCTTACATTAAAGGGATAATTGCTTTAATTCATATTTTCTTTCAAATAGCCCATTTAGCCAATAGACACTGCACGGTGCTTATCTTCACTTTGATATGCCAGCTGTTTTATTGTTGCCGATGGAGATGACCTTTTTTTAAGCATGCTGTATGATTTGTTATAACTCCTGAATGGTCTTGTTTATTGCACAGTCGGCTACAATATATCCAGAGATGTGTCATAACTGCACATTCAGAAAGCCTTCAAAACTTCAAACTGTAACAAACTGCTGCAGTAATAATAACCTCCAGAGCTGATACATTGCCGTGATGTTAATGTTTCATCCTCCTCTCCCCCTGCAGGTGGAGAGCTGCGACTCTCTCAAAGGCAGTGTGAGTGTGGGTAAGAGCTACAGCGGGCTCGGTAGGCCGTCCATGGCACAGGTCCACAATGGAGACGTGGGCGGGCACAGGGACAGGACGTCTGAAGCCTGCTTCCCCAAACAGGAGAGGAGGGAAGTGGAGAACGGGATCCCCAGAGACCCTTCCTCCTGCCGGGCAGAGGATAGCTCCCAGGGTCAGAGCCTGAGTCTGTGTCCTCCCCAGGAGAACGGATTTCTGCCCAGCCGGGACGAGCAGGACACAGAGAAAGACAAGGACGACAGCCTGACGACACCGCACAAGAAAAGAGGACGGCGGAAACTGGAGCGTCCAACTAAATGTAAGTTTTTTTGGCTTCAGTTTGTTTGGCTTGGTTACCTTTGATCTGATCTCTGTGGATCTGGCAGGGAAAAGTCATGTGCATGTGATCAGAACAAAATGTGGAGTAGTAAACTGTACACAGATGCCAGATTGAGAGTGGGCTAAAAGTGCTGCTGCACAGTGCGGTGACGAAAGGGCACCAAACCAAGATTGCAGACATAATCATGTTGTACTGTTAACACTTACTGTACTGTAATTCACATTTTAAAGAAAGTTATGCATGCTATGTTTCACCATTTGGAGCTTTTATCATTCATGTCATGGCTTTCCGAATGCTTTATCTGCGCACAACTAGTTTACATTTGACAGTGCAGCATGAACAATATGACCATAATATATTCTTTAAAATACTAGAAAACTGAGATAGACACAAATATATAAATAAACTGAATGGATTACAATAAATGAAAATGATAGAAAAACAGGAAATCAGAAAGCGCAGGCTCGTGTGAAGTCGACAAACAACAGTCTCAGTGAAGCAATTTCCTTTGTGTTCTACAATAAAGGTTATTTGAATATTCAGTTTACCAAATAAAGTTCTGCAACTAATTTGATTACCGATTGATAATGATTGCCATTTTTGACAAGTGAGTCCAGCGTCTCATATGAACATACAATATGTAGCTTTTCTTTATCTTAAGTGATGGTAAAATGAACCATTTTGAGTTTTTTATGTTTTTTGTCAGAAAAAGAAAGGAATTAAAAAATAGCATCAAAGGAAATTGATGCTGCTTTTAAGAAATTTCAAGCCTGACGATTAATCAAGGCATTCAATGTTAATTTAGGATTCATAATGAAAACAACCGCAAGACCTGATAACGTGATTGAGGTTAAAACAGTTGTCTTAAAATGAAAGGAACGTGTATTGAAAAAGAAAGCATTACCTGACCTATAAAATTTGCTGTTGCATGCGAACATTTTTAACTCTAGTCAATCCTTTGAAATTGAGTTTTGGTCCCACAGAGGTGAACCATCAGCATCCTCAGTGCAGCAGATAACATTAGGCTATAAAGATGATATAAATCAGGGGGGCATTGTTTGGAGAGAGTGGTGCTGACAGGTAGTTTTTTAGGCCAAGATGAAGATTAACAATATCACTTAGCCTCCCCCATACCCTCTGCTCTCCAGTCCTATCTCTCTCCCTCCCTGAGCCACGTGTCTCTTTCGCTCCTCTCTCGGCCACAGACACCGGCTATGACCTTGATGAGGGGTGCAGTAAATAAAGCCAGGGGAGGAGCTACTGGTCTCCTGGCAACCAGCCTCTGTTGAGAGCTGGCAGGTCTGTGTTGTGGCCGCCTCCCTGTCGGGGCCATGCCAGGTGGATGGCGTTTTGCCCAGAGCTCTTTACAAACCGAGTCTACACTCGGTTTTCACCTGATCTGTGCTTCAAGGATCTGTTACCTCACTCTGAAACACAAATCTGGGATCACACTGTTTGCTTTTGGGGTAAATAAAAAACACTATTTTAATAAACCAAGCGTGCATGTCTCTGCAGATAGGTTTGGGTCCCATGCTGCTCCGCTGTAGATGACAAAGTGATGAACACAGAGGTCATGAGGAATATCTTAATTTAACACATCACGTCGATGGTGAGAAAATCTTTGAGACATTTTTAAAATGCTCGCAACATTGTTTGAATATGGGTATGGAACATTAAAGCAGGATGAGGCAGGAGAATGTGACTTGATAATATTTATTGGGACAATGAAAGTCATGATTTTTTTCTTTATTTAGCCTTTAATTCTTATTTGATAGTTAAGATGAAAAAATAGTTTCAAAACTGAGCCTGAAATGTATGCGCTCTTAAGAGTTTGTTGCTACAATGATAAATTTGTACTCTTATCTTGAGTTCAGATTTTAGATGTACATTCTTCTTCTGATTCAGATATACACTCCTTCATATAAGACAATTATACACTACAAAAAAAGACACATTACTCATATAGACGTACAATAAAATACACGCACAACAGTACAAAGATATGATTTTTTAAGTTTGTCAACTTATTAAAATGGTGATGGCTCTGAATTGCTTTTAGTAAACATTTAGCATTCATTATATATGATTTTGATATTTCGAATTAATCTGTTTCAGGATTCAAATTACAGATCTACACCATGGTATTTTACAGTTGCTGTTCACAGTGCTGTCTGTGTCTTTGGAAATAGTCTTGTCTTTAAAGGGCACTTCCCTCCAAAAGAAGAGGGTCGAATGCAAAGATATTTTTGCATAATACTAAGTGTGGGTCAAGCATCGTCACAGTTCCATTTCAAATCCCAGCCCATTAATCAGGCAGTGAAACCACTTTGAATGACTCCTGTCTTACAGAAACATGTAGGGAGCTGCAGTTGTGTGAGCTGGTATGAATAAACAGAGCAACATTGGGTCAGTCAGGTTTATGCAGTGATTTGTCTTGCATGTTTATAAAACCTTTCAGATATATTGGGGGGCCAGTAAATTCAGGTTTCACACACTGACAATCTGCAAGCAAACATTGTATAAAATAAGCTAATCCAGCTAGCCAAGAAAAACATATTAACACTGATGCATTCATCTTGTTTCCTTCCCAGCTTTGTTCTACACATTTATGCTGTTTGACTTCAGGGTCAAAGCCCAGCGTGAGAACTGTGGAGCATGCAGGGAATGCCTAGGCCAGAAAGGGGCAGATTGAGGTGTATAGATGCAAGAGTAAATCTATTTCCAACTTTTTTATCTGAGTCTCTTAGTCTCGATTTCCAGAAATTCTTCTTTTCAGTCAGACAAAAACATTTGCAGGTCTTAAATTTCCATTTTTTACATCATGTTAATGTACTGATTCATTCCTCTGACTTTCTAACACAACTCTCTGTCAGAACTTTTTTGAGTGACTGACAGGCTTCACAGCACCTAAGCTAATCGAAACTGCTCTGCTCTGATGCTCAATCCACGGGGGCATCCATGACGAAACAAACACTCTTGACATGTCAACCAGTGTGTTACAAAAAGGATGTTTTAAAAGTGTCAGTTGGAACTTCTGTGTAGAATGGCCTCAGAGACAGGAAGTAAGTTTTTCAAGTTTTCAATAGAAGCTTGAAACGGCGGACTGCCTCGACAGAAAGAGGAACTAAGTATTGAGCACAAGCAGTGTTAGCCACAAACTGAAGAGAGGAGGACGGAAAATTTAGATAAGAGGTCTGCACAGGGTCTGCAGGCCCCTTAAAACTCATAGCAGATGTTTGTGACATGCTTTTTTCTTGACGGCATATGCAGTCACGTAGTAATGTGTCACAGTGCAGGATGGATAGTTTGTCGTTTGCATGCTTTACACTGACAATGTTGGTTTCTGGTCTTTGTTTTTTTTTAGTAATATTTGAGACCAGTGACATAATGGAACAAAGATGCATCAATTATTTCAATCAGTAAGTCAAACTAATATAGAGCAAGATATTAAGATACAAAAGCTGTCTGCACACATGCAGAAACCTTTGTAGAACATGTTCAAGTTGAGCACATGTATGAATGCAAACAGCTGAATTTCTCACCCCAACTTTCCTTAGAATTTTCCTGCCAGGCCCCTGCTTAAACTTTAGCATTATCAGGCTGAGCTGATGTGGGAGTGCAGGAAATGTCAAAGGAAATTTCCCTGCGAGCGAACTGGCAGGGTTGTTGACATTGATATCATGCACACAATGAAACGGCTCCTTTCTCATTTCTGCCCACTGGTATGTTCTTTTGCACTAATTTGTTTGTACTATTGACTATGGATACGTCCATTTTCATGGAGCCTTGACATGAAAGGCAAAAAACTGTCACTTAAGTACCAGATTCTGTCGACTCTGCAGTCATCTTGGATTTCCAAAGTGCATTTTTTTACCTTCTGAGACCCCCCCCCCCCCCATCCCCTCCTGTCCGACATAGCTTTATAAGCAACTCAGAAAGATTTCAGGGGTAGGCTGTCCTGAAATTTTCTAGATATTTTCAGGAATGAATGTGTGAAAAAAGCTATACTGCAGTGTGAAGATTGAAAGATTAGTTAGCAGGCTAGTTGCAGAAAAAAAGTGCAAAAGTGTCCCGTGCAGTGTTAAACTGCCTTGAAATCTCTAGATGAGCAAAAACAACAACACAGTGTTTTGCCAGCAGGATGTCTTGAAATACAGAATTTGACCATGATTTAAATGTTTTCATGCTGTTATCTGTTCACTGAAGTGTTGGTACATCCATCTCAGAGAGCAGATTCCTTGGTGAGAGGCAGTGTGGTGGATCGATAGCTAGCTAAACAGGGTTGATGTTATCCATCTGGAGGGCACAGGAAGGATTTGAGCTCTGGCTGGATGGGAACTTAGATCTAGCAATACGAGAGCTGGAACCCGCTCAAACTGGCATGGTATACTCTCTAAGGGCAACATCCGCCAGCTCCCCTCACAAACCCAATGACCTTGGTGGTCCGCAGCGCCTCACTGATTTGTTATATAGTCACTTATTCTCGATGAGGACGAGGAGACCAGAAGGTATGGAAGGGGAAAAAAGAGCAAAGGGGAGGGAGGGTAGGGGGCTTGGCTACACATGGAACCAACTTGAAGAGGCTGCTAAGAGAGTGGACTATTGTTTGGACAGGTCTTTAGGGTACTTCAGTGACAAGCAGGTGTTGGCTGTGTGGAAAACATGCCATCAAAAGTTGTCCTTAGCCTCTCAGGATTCAAGTGTTATGATAGTGTTCAGGCTTGGACTCAGCAGATAGCCATGTATACTCAGGACTTGCCATGGTGCTAATTTAGGGAGCAGCTGCTTGAATGATGTGTGTAAACTCTGCTGCTGTCTTATCTCTGAGCCCAGGCGCTTTTACAAACTTGCTTCTATTGAAATTAAACATTGTTTTCGTAATACCACGGCACAGGGGTTGGTTTTAGCTTCTGTGATGGAGCAAATTTTGGCTTCTTTATCTATTTTTCTGCTTCGGCTGCCTGTAAAGAAAAAAAAAAAACATGAATCATGGATCCTGACTGTAGTGCTAGTGTTTCAGTTGGGTGGTGTCCATGCTCCCTGGCTAACCCTGCGCAGCTCTGCTGAACACAGGAAAACAATGTTGTTTAAGAATGAATAACTTGCCCTTGTTGTTCAAACCTCCAGATCTTAAATCACGGCCAAGTTAAAGGGAAATCCCAACAGGAGCTTTTATTGTGTTTAAGTAATTTTTATTAGACTGCGGTTTCAGTGCCTGTTACACCCAAATATTTTCTGTGCTATTTTTGATGATCTTTACCCTGCTGCTGCTTCTCTCGCTTGGGGTTTTACACCTCCCTCAGCATATATGGAGCACTTTGTTTCCTGTGGAATATATTTTAGTCTTTCCAAGAAACTGCTGAAAAAAATTCAGAACTTTAAAATCAGATGATACATCAGTATTGAAAAAAGTGTATCAATCTTTTATGTAGAACAGTAACAATACTGCAATTTCAAAAATACTGCATTACAATACGTATCTCTGAAATAATAAGATGTAGCCTATATACTGGAGTAATAGGTGGAAATGTGGCTAATTGTAATACACTTGTTTACAGTTGGGGTAGTTAAACCTTCAAGATCACACCTTATTTTTTGAGACTATCTATCAATTAAGTAATGGAGATTCAATTATTTCAAATCAGGTGGTATCAAAATGTTGTATTGAAAAACCGGACAATCTAATCCCTATGCCCCCTGGACAAACTCTGTCTACCGATGAAGATTAGGAAGGATTCAATGCCTCAGCATGGTGTAAGTGTAGCCTCAAGCATAATGTGTAACACTGCCACATGCTAATGTCGAAAACAAAAACACACAAGTTGTATATTTTCTGGAGTTGCTCCTGTCTTTATTCCAAATATTACCAAAAAGGTTCAAATATTGAGAAAACGTTATTCGATTTGAGTTCATGGTGTGTTACATTTGGTCAGCTGTCTCCTACAGAATCAATGCAAACACTAAAATTTGTATTTCAGAGTGAGAAAAGAAATCGTCAAACTGTTCACATTAGCCACAATACAAGCGTCTTCGTCAAGTTTTGTAAATAAATGGGAAAATGTGACATAATTGACATAAACGTATCAGTATTCATGATTTAACCTCAGACGGATATTATTAGTAGTACTTTATTATCTAATGTTTCCAAGGTCAAGAATGAACAAGAACCTCAAGGTTGTATTAAAGAAACTTGATTCATTTTTAAGGCTCTGCTCCCATTTTTTCCTAGAGACAAATACCATCTTATGCCTTTCTCTACCTCATTTGAACATAACTCCACTGCAGCAGAAAGTATGAATGTCTGGATCTTGATGATTTTGAGTACAGCGGGACGATTATACACAACCCTAAAGCCACGATCAAGTGAGGGGCTATTTTGTTGCATTTACGGCTCAGTGTCAGCAGCCATGGTAATAGCAAACAGCTGTGGGTCTCATGAAGGGGGGATATAAGGTCAGAAGTGTGACATTTGCCAAAGTAAACCTGGCCCCTCTCCACACTCATCATAACCTGGGCAGACACTCCAAACTCTCTGGGTTGCATCAATCCCTCATATGGCACCTGAGCAGACAAGTTGTCGTGATCCCCCATGGAGTTCATCTCTTTGCGCCAAATAGGAGATACCAAGTTTTGCAGTTTCATTCATTTATCAAACACTGTCAGTACGTTAACATACACAGTTAAGTTATAGCTCAATTCGAAATTTAGTTGGATTACTGTCCTTTTCCCAGTTATATATGCACCTGGGGAGAATCGATTAGTATGTCCCATTCTACTACAGTAGGTGTCCCTTTCAGCTAGCTATATTTGAGCTTCTTCTGGTTGAACTGGCTAACAAGTTAGCAAGCAGCGAACTGGTTGTACTGTATGTGAAGTATACACATGAAAACATGGACAACTTTACCGCTCTGTTCATTTTGTACATGCTCTACACTTCACTTATGGTTCAAATGCAATGCATGCTATCCCTCTAGTTTATGATGATATCCGATTGATCGTGTTGGTGTTAAGGGGATTAAAAGGTCTGGCAATATGGTGTAACCAATTCATGGAGCGACTTACAAACAAGCATACAATTTTAAAATGAATTCCACAATCAGTTTTAGTTGGTCAAACACAATAAATCGACTTTTGCTGTATCTGCATGTGAACGAGTGTAAGGATGAGGTGAAGTTTGAGACCAATTTAGGTTTATAATAGTGTCATGTGGTTTATTGATGAAAGGGAACGCACTTCATTTTGAAAACAGATATGTGGATAAACAATGTGGTCAATCTCTACACTCCTGTGACTGATTCAGGCCATCCTTTGTGTTCCTGTCTCCTCTTTAGATGTGGAACACAAGGAGGAGGACAGGGCAGATGCAGTCAAGACCGAGGTAAGATTTCCTCTCTACTGAGTCTCTGTGTTATGGTTGATGTAACTCTTGAGGTGTCTTTCACACTTGCCAGGCTTTAGCTCCTCGTTTTTGGGAGTAATTACCTTTCCTGTCACAAACTGTGATTCCTCTGCTTGCAAACGAGATAGAAGGTCATGCTGCAGCTCAAGCAGAAGCAAAATAGCTTTTCCTGACTTAGAAAAGGATATGCACACTGGTATGTAATAAAAACATAAATTGTTTGGAGTTTTAGGAAATCATTTTGTTGTCTTGCCAAGAGCTAGATTAAATAATCAATCAGGTAAAATGCAGGTGACAATTAGCTAGCCTGGTTCAGCGTAAACCAAACAAAATTCTGCAGCCTGCACCTCTTTATCTCATTAAATAAATGTTATATTTTGCTTAATGGGAACAAAAACCAAAGCTTACAAATCAGAATTCCTTTAATTAGTGGTTATAAACCAGGTTTCTTGGACCAGTAACATTTTATCTTTCCTGTTATTTAAAGATTTGGGCTGGTTGTGGGAAGAGCCAAGCTAGCTTAAACACATTTCCATTCTTTAGGCTAAGCTAGGCTAATTGGCTTCTGGCTCGAGGTTCATATTGAATAGACCTACTGTATATGTGAGTAGTATACCATATATCGTCTCATCTAGCCTTTGGCAAGAAAGGAAAAATGATTTTTGCCACCTTTTCTCCATCAAATGTATGACCAAAGCTTGCAATGAATTTTAACTGTCAGAACTTTTCCTTGGCGAGAAGGCTAGCATGGTGACCTTTCTTAAAAGTAGAGAAAACTGTAGTTCATCTCTTCCCTTTTGCCTTGTGAAAGAAATGGTACCTAATGGTGTATAGATTTGAAATATCAAATACACTTGGGAGCTTCTTGTTTCTATTGGTTCTGGTAACCTTGGGACTGTTGCCAGGGAATAGTGATTAGACACTGTGGTAACACTTGTTGCTGCCTGACCAATCACAGGCTCATAGCACCATACGGCACACCAACACGAGTCATCTTTTTTTTATTATTTTTTTTTTTTTTAACTAGACCACCCCATCGCTTTAACCATCAATTACCTGCTTGTTAGCTGTAGTCTGTTTCACAGGCTTCAGCTGCTGATTGGATGCATAGATTTACGGCAAATCTGAATGCCTCCTTTCAAACGACCCTTTAAAAGACAGAAGACAAGTAGCTAACTTTGTTTCCTTAACACCTTAAACAGGGAGGTCGAGGCAGGCTGCGAGGGGGAGTTGGTTGGGAGATCAGCCTTCGGCAGAGGCCTGTGCCCAGAATAACCTTCCAAGCTGGTGACCCTTATTACATTAACAAGCGGACCAGAGAGGAGTGGCTGGCCAAGTGGAAGATGGAGGTGAGTACCCCCAGATCTGTCCCAGCCACCACAGAGTACAGGGTGAGAGACAGGCATGGACCAAAAGCTGCCAGGGTGAAAGATAGGGCTTTTGGTGCGTTCATGGCCAAGTGTATTTGATGCGTCATTTGATATCTCATGAAGGTACCATTTATTTCAGTGGATTTCCGGGGGTTATTGGCTCAGTCAGCTCCTGCATTTCCTTTCTTTGTTCTGGTCATTAGTCTGCGATTAGCAGAGCAGAAACCACAAGCAGCTGCGATGATCACATCTGTTTGATGCCTTCACATGATTCATGCTTTCTAACAATATTGCTGCTATAGACTTGAGGTTTTCAAATGTGCTTAACTTTATATTGATATAAACAAGTCTTTTTTAGAAGGATTATCCACAGATTTAGTTGATGTTTCAAATGATAAAAACATAAAGACCACTGTTGGTGGGCCAGCATTGTTTCAGGTATTGGTCACAAGATAAAATCCAAAATCCTGATGGGATCAATGGCTTTGAAGACTGATCAGGTGTCTAAACAAAGAGGATTTTGCCAATTGGAAAAGTTGCCAGAACAACAGTTATTTGTTTTTCCATTACAACATTTGGGGGTAAAACAGAATTACGTTATTAAGGTATCTGTTAAGTGCCTCTACTTGTGTAAAGGTTAAAATTGAAGGCATCTTCAATTCTTCCTTTTTTTCCCCAAAAGTGTAAGGGAAATTAATGATAATGTTGGTTTGAACACAGCTTTCTCTCAACAAATTTAATAGCAACTATTTCTTAACTTTTCATGTTAATAAATGGCATTAATAAACTGTCGGAAATATCCGTTAAGTCAACATCTACCACAAGTTCCATTTAGTATCAATTTTCAGCTTTTAATTGGATCTTACACATGGACCATACATACCAAATTCACCACTTAAGTTTGGTGCTTTGTAAACAAAACAGTATTTTTTTCCAGATTTAGATTAATCAAATAAGCTATATTGGTGACTTCTCCGAGCTCTGAGAGTTAATAAAAGCTCGTAATGTAGCATGGTGTTAATTCTCAGGAAAATGAAGTTCCCCATATTGCTCATTACTTAGTCATGTTAAATCTGACTCAGGTTAATAATGTGATGTAGTGCAACTACATCTGTTACATAATGAGGAGTCTCCGTAGCATCAACATGGGATCTTCCATTTCTTCTACCACCCTGCCCCCATCAGTTCCCCTCTGGAGAAGACCCGGAGAGCAGCTATAAAAATGTCTCCAGGGAGAAAATATTGCCAAATTAGCAGGACATGCCGAGGTCCCACAAGTGAAATGTTGTAAAATACGAGGCAAGTAGGCAGCTCACGTTTTCAAAACAGAGGTGGATTTTCTTGAACAAGTAGCCCTACAGGCTGAGATTTAAGGGGATTTGCAAAATGCAAATTTTGACTGTGCCTGTTTACTCCTCTTTTGTCATCTGGTGTATTGAACGCTTTGATCTAATTTGCACAAAGAGTGATTTGTTCTGGCACCAAAGCGCTTTCCTGAGAAGTAATATGATGCACAGCCTTTAGTTATGCTCCTGTGGTTGACACGGAGCCTCTTGCTGTTGCACGTTTCTGTAGCAGGGAGGACATGGGGGCTGAAAGGGTTACTGCCGTCTTGCACTTTCTGCGGGATCTCTTTTTTTCACGTGCCTTGTGTTACAGTGGACTTCTCCGTCTCGCTGTTTCCCTCCCCCATTCTTTATCCTGACCCCTCCCCCCCCAGCTATGGAAATGAACTCTGTGCTATGGATATGAGGGTGAAGATGAGGTTTGCAGCAAATTTCCAGTCCTGCTTGCAAGACAGCCTCTTGGCTCGTTGCCAACATTTTGCAAGTCCTCTCTAGCCAACCAGAATTCCTGTCGGCAATCACCTGACCCTGAATTCCCAGACAAAGAAATGTTCATGCTTTCTTTTTTTAAGCGATCTCTCCTACCCTGAGAGTGGGGGTGAAAAAAAAAACTCAAGCCCCACACTGGATTATGAGGGTTGCGCGCTGGTGTGTATGGGTATGTGCACTGCATTGTTTGTTTGATAACACAGGGGGATTGTGTGCATGTTTGATTAGCCTGCTTACAGCGAGGGGAATATGCTGACTTCAGGTATTTCCACGAGAGTTGTCGTAAACCATCTGCTCTGCACGGCTTAAAGGGAAACCGACTCTTTAAAAAAAAAAAAAAAGGAAGAGTGAGCAGGCTTTTGCCATGTTTGGGGGGAAAAAAAGTTGCTTGCATGTAAAAAGTTTCTCCCGTGGGGTTAATATGTGCTGAAATGATTTCCTGCTCCATAGCCGCTCCTAGAAATGACAGTGTGTTATTATGTTTTTTAGGTCAGATATATTTACCTGAAATGCCGCTGTGTTTTGAGAGCCAACGTGACTTCACCTTACATAACATCCAACTGGGAAAACTATGAAATTGTTGTGTAGACCTCAAATCCCTTTCCTTCCTATCATTGTGCACTTTGATCTGTGTTACCATGAGACAGATTTACTATAAGAGGAGTAATTTGATTCCTAAAAAAAAGGAGACTTCTAAAGGGCTTTAGAGTCAGCCCAGCAGCCTCCTCAGGGAGCTTTTTTTAACAACTCCACTTGTGGATTCATGAGGAATTCTGTTTATGTATTCATGGCTGACTCTGTAATATTCCTAATTATCTCCTAAAAGGACGCAATACAATGAGAACCAGATGGCCTATTTTGTTGTGACCCCCCCCCCCCCCAAGGCCACTCATGAAATACATTGCCTTTGTAGGGATCTGTGCTAAAATCAGTCTAATGAATGCAGAAGCCACATTGCTGCACAACTGAACCTGCCTCTCGTACTTCTTCAGACAGTATTTCCACTTTAAGAGCAGCCCCTTTTCTAACTGAAGGTTGACTTACCTACTTTACACCTGTTGTGACTTAAGGACGTTCCTATTTTTTGTTAGACATATCTTACTATATTAACCATAAAGCACTTAAACACAAAACAGTGCCTGCTGTGTTTCTCCTGCCCGTTGTGCATGAGAGACTACTGCATTCAAAGGTCAAACTCTTTTGTATTGCTTCAAAGGCTGGCTGTCACTTTGTGTGTGGAAGTAATGATCAGCGACAGTTTGTTTCATCTAACTCCACCTTGCATCACATTTTTGCAGAGTGCTTAATTGTTTTGATTTAACAGATGAAATACATCTTGACTTTCTCCTCCTTAGTCTGCAATATCTCAATTGTTTTCTTTGGATCTCTTGTTATAAGAGAGTTTTTAAGGGAAAATGCACAATGGTGATTCATTTCAACTACTGCATTCTGACTCTTTCAGATTGAGAATGTCTCCTTGTAAAGTTAACATCCTTATAATAGGCTTTTGTTGTCTTGTAAATAAATGGATCTTACGCAGTAAACGTGACCTTTTTGTTAACGACCACAGCCCAGATTAGATTCTAAAGTATCGTCTGCACACCCCAGAGGCCAATATCTCTTTTCTTTTTTTCTGCCTCACGGTGCACTCCGTCACCCCTTGAGCCCCTCGGGGTATCATGCTGCACAGAACTCTCTGTCAGATTATCCCTTATTGTGCACCCAATGTGTCTCTGCACTCTGCCAGAAGCCTACAGAGCTTCTGCTTTTGCACTGTCCACAACAACTCCACTACAATTACGCCTATTGTTTGTACAGCAATTTCTGCTTCTTCTATTTTTTGCTGTATTCATATATAGCATAGTTTACAAAAAGGAAACAGCATGGATGTCTTCACTTTGAGGTTGTTCAAACACTTTTGCTTTCGCGTGTTTAAACATCTACAACAGTCCGCTGTCATTCTTGGTATTTATCTTCAGTGCGGTGTGACAGCGGATATAAGTGGTGGTATTTCTGAGCTGTCAGTGACGGGCAGGCGTGTGTAAATGATAAAGACCGCATTGTGTCCTGTGTCGGCTACCTCCTTTTACTATTTTCCCCTTTAGACTCAGAGGGCCTGTCTTGCTGTGGAGCTGCACACACACTGTGAGGCCCTCAAAAGGGGGGCATTTACAACTGGGAAGGAGTCCAGAGACAAATATCTGGTTCTTATAGCCACTGTACTTTCTCACCTCCCCCCACTGGCATTTCAGCATCATTTTCTCATTGGCTCAGAGGAGAAGGAAACCTGTGACAAACTGAACCTGAACACACCAACATGAGCTGAGTAACAGCGGCACAGTCATTTAACTACCATTTACAGCTCTGCTAGTTTACAGTACCTGCGATTTAGTTTTGTCCAAATTTGCGATACCACGTCTTATATAATGGTACAATCTCCAATTCTTTTTTTTTTTTTTAATTACAGTGTCAAAAAGTACCAAATCTTTAAAGACAACACGTCCATTTCATGCATTCAGGTGTAGGAAAGGAATGAATCTATCAAGCAAACCCCTGCATACTATAAATTGAAAAAAACATGAAATGTTGCAAATGTAATTGTGCAATTCAAACAGTGTGCAGGTGTTTGCTCGCAATTTTTGATAATTGAAAACAAGAAATGACCAAATATTTGGTGGCAAGGACTTCTGTTTTTGTTGCCATAATATTGATACAGGAAATGTTTTTCAGAATGTTTCCTCAAAAGCGCCGTAACTCAGCCGTCACTACGTCTTTGTACATTCATATTGATTCCGAGGCAGCATAATATTCTTGTCACAATCTGTGAATTCACATTGCCACGCACGGTTAGCCATGCACATACACAAAGTGCTGCGCAACCCCTGCTCGCTCAGCAGTTCCTGTTTTGCCTCTGTAACACCTCTGTTACTACCTCTGAAGGCAGTTCAGAGAGGGGGATCACTTCCCTCCATTACGCCCTTGCAAGACGTAAATATCACAGCTTGAAACTGCAGTCTGAATTTCTTCTGGATCACTCCCCTCCATTACGCCCCTGCAAAGTTTTTAATTCTGGTATCATGACAACCTCTAGAGATAAGGTCACTCACTCTGGAATAAAAACATGACAGTAACTTTTGCTTTCCAGTTCTTCTTAGTCAGCCAATTTCTCCTTTTCCTCACCAGCAAGTGCACTCCTCACTTTCCTATATGATTACAGATTGTTTCTCCCCTTACACATAACGTATTTAGCCGTCTAATTGACATTTGTTAGTTTTTGCAGTTTACCATCTGGAACCACACATCTAAGCAGGCTGTTGAAGACTAACTCCAATGTGCCTGTGCTGGAGCCAAGAGGCCTAACACATATGGCCAAGGGCTTTGAACCATCCATCCAGCACTACAGTGCAGATATTTATAAACCACACCAGAGCCTCTTGATTGAAGAGCACATGTTTCTACTCTTCAGCACTGAAACCCCTCCCCATGCCGTCTAAGAACCACCTCCCCTTAAAGGCTCCATTGTTTACGAGTTACACTGGGAGAGTGGATGGAGGGTTGTACTATACTCTCTCTCTCTCTCTCTCTCTCTCTGCCCTTTTTTTTTCTCTCCTCTTCCCACACACCCGGTCCACCTCTGGACATTTACAGAGTGTGTGAGAGACCTGAGAACTTGAGAAAGACGTGAGGGAAAGTAAGCACAGCTGTGCAGCAGTGCTCTCACGTGGAGCCTATAGTATGACTCACACGTGTTTACATATGGGACTCGAGATATGTTTTCTCAGAGTGTGTGTGTGTGTGTGTGTGTTTTGAAGGGAAGAGAGTTAACATGTGTGTGCCTGTAAGTCCTAACGTTGGTGTGTTTCAGAGAGAGACATCAGAATGAGTGCAGCTGTTGGGGATTTACAGTGAGAGGCTTTAGTCTCGGCTGAGTCTTGTCCTCTCTGATCGACCTATAGCGGTTTCAGTGTCAGGTACCATAAACCCAGTGAACTCTCCACAACAGCTCTGGACATTAGAGCGTGCTGCTGATGAATGGGCCTTACATGTAGAGATAAAGCTATGTTTACAAGGGCAGCCAGGCTCCCACTATCAAGATTTTGCACCAACACAGCACTAACAATCATCGACTATGTATTCTTGACTTGGCAGTCATTCAATTTTACACTGCGAGCTGCATGGCTCTAGGCTGAATATATGATTGCATATTGTTTGATTACAGTCACTGGTAATAAACAAGTGTTCTACATAGCTGCATGAAGCCGTATTAATCAATTTCCTTTCATTAAAAATATATCAGATAACTTTTTATAGAATAAAAGGTCTGGTCGCAAACCCGCAGAGAATTATCACCTGTCTCTGACGTTTGGCTCAACTTTTATCTGCATTTAAGGCTCTATCAGCTTCTTATAACTTTGACTCACTCTTAACTCTCATGAGACTCTTTTTTATTCCCAGTAGATGGAAGCAAAAAGAAGAAAACTCAACCTTCACATAAAGCCTCGAACCGTAAATAAAAGCGAACAAGGTCACCTGATGTCACCCTTTTCTGTGCGGATAACTGTTCTGAAGCCTAGGGTATTGTTGTCACATTTAGATGAGAGTCCAGGGTGAAAGGCAGAATGTGTGACATTTTACACATGAATAGAGAAGAAATAAAGTGAATCCGATGTAAATGTCTCTCTGAGTCATGACTGTCTACAATGAGTGAGAAGCGCGAGTCCCGATGGCTGTGTTATTGTCAGGCCGTGTTTATCTCATGTTTACATGGACGGAACAGCCTTGCATATAAAGATGTTTTAGACAAGGCCTAGAGAAAAGAAGAATAACTAAGCCCACTCACTGCTTATTTAGATGTCACGTAAGCTATAAGTTAACCAAAGTGTGGTAACATTAGCCTGATAACACAACAATGCAGGCCACAGGCAATTGCAGCTCGAGCCAAGAACAATTTTGTCCGCAGCTTGCGCTTAATGGTGCTTAATTATGGTGCGTTCTAATTCATGACGCCTTCGTGCAAACGCGGGTGGAGGAGGATTGGAGATGTGCCGCTGGAGGAGAGCGGAGGCTTCAGAATAGCAGAGGTGTCGCCAAACAGCGGTTTGTTTTGGTTTCATGCTTGTGCTCAGGGGTGACATCTACTGGATCAAAAAGTTGCACATTCTTCCTTTAAGCTTGTGGACAGTACTCATCATTTTGGGCTAGCTTGGAGGGCAAACAGCATCTATACTTTACAGAACTTAAATATTAATTGTTATGAAGAAAGCACAACAATTTTAACAGAAAGTCCTCCAACAGCTTTTGAACATATGACACTGGAACAGGCACTTGTCAATCACAGGTAGTCAGGCCATGGTAAAGCATATGCTTAATTGTCTATTTTATTCTTTTTGGCACCACATATACAAGGTCAACATCATGTTTCATCAAAGAAGACTTGGACTGGTGGCTTAGAACATAATGTTATTTGTAAATTGTTTATAGAGGTAAAAAATAAAGAATAATTTTTCTTGTCATCTGCGAACAAAATGATTTTTTCTTGCAAACCGCGGAGTGGCTTCTGCTTGCTCTTGCATTAAAATGCATTAAAGAAACCTGTGCAAATTCCCGACCACAAGTAATCTACTTAAATACAGTCTATAACATAAACAAGGCTATCAACAAGCTGTTGATTAAAGTGGAGCTCGAAGCCACTTAACAGTTGGTAAAATACAATCTGGATATTCAGTTGTTGGACAGACACACGACTCCAGCGTCTGTGTCTACAAGATGTTTAAATAGACAACATGTTGACAAGCATGTTAGACCTAACAGCTTACAAGGTGATAACATGTAAATGTTGTGTTTACAACCTGGCTCACAGCCTCTAAGTTTATTAATAGATGGACCCTCTGCAGTTGTGGTGAGAGTCCATTTTAAGCAACAGTCAGAATAGAAACTGATCCCACTTTCATCTGAGTAGAACACATTTCTTGAAACAAATCAGCTTTAGTTAGCATTTAGCACTAGTGGAGCTGTGTGACTCTCTAAATCTGTCTGTATCAGTACTGTAAAAAGACTTCCCTCAGCGTTTGATCAGATCTACTTGTAAGTGTTGCACGTTCTTGTTCACAAGGTCCTTCCATATTCTTCACCCATCTAATCGCTGTCTTTTTCTGATGTTGTTTCATTCATTTAAAAAACATTTCTTATCAACTTCAAAAACCTTTTTTAAGTTATTTTCCTCACAATGCTATAGTTTTAGTATAAGCTGAAGTTTAACATGTTTCCTGACTGAAATTTAGCATTTTTAGAAAAGTTCTTTTTTAGCTACTTATAAACAGTTTTGCTTTTTGTTAGAACGTAAATATATTATTATAGACAAATGTGATATATGTAAAAGGGTAAAAATTTCAATTTAAAACTCCAACATTAACATTGGAAAATGATCTGAAAGCTCCTCCCTACTGATGTCACTGGTTGTGTTTCAGGCAGAGAAAAAGGCCAAACTGATGTCAGCGATGAACGTAATGAAGGATCACGAGGAGGAGAATGAAATAGATACACCGAGAGAAGAAGTCTCAATAATCAAGCACCCTTTGCCTACAAGACAGCAGCAGCCCCTTCAGCCCCAGACGCACACTCAGTCACAGCCTCAGTATCAACAGCAATCACAGCCGTCGCTGACACTGCAACAAAAGCAAACACAGCAAAAACAACAACAGCATCAGCAGCATCCTCAGCAGCAGCAGCAGCAGCAGCCTACTGACCCTGCCTCCCCTCCTGTGGCCACGACGCCCGAGCCAGTCGCCATCGGAGGTGGCGACAAGACTTCCCCTAAGTCTGCAGACACTGAGCCAGAGTATGATGTAAGACAATATTGAGTTGTATGTCCCCGAATTAATGTTTGACTGTTAGAAAAACTGGATTTCACAACAGAGATAACACTAGAAGAAAAGAGATTTATTTCAGAAGTCAGGGTTAATCTGTATTGAGTAAAGCAGCAATTTGTGTTTAAGGGAATTATAACACCATTTTTGGGCAGCTTTTATGCCTTTATTTGAAGGGACAGTGCAGTTAAGTATGAAATCGGGGAAAATGACATGCAGGAAAGGAGTGGATCAGACTCAAACCCAGGCTAGGCCATCTAGAGCTCTTAAAGTTCATCCATCTTAAAGTTATTTCTATTTATTAGACAGATCTGAAGAAAATCCTGAGGTACATTCTTATTTCATAGATGTTCCAAAGCTATTTCTCATTTGTCATCCTGATTGTAATGATTCTATCTTGGACTGCTCCCTACACTCAACACCGATTGCAATAACAGAGATCTTTTTCCTCTTTGCTCTTTATGAGGGTTCTTCTGTTTTTTTTGCTGTTTAAGGATTTTTCCTTTTCCCAACAAAAACAAACTTAGACAGACAGTGTTTAAAATGTTTTCCCAATAATGCCCAGACGTTAATGCAGAACGGATGGTTTGTCTTCTATTTTGGCCGCAGGACGGTCGTGGTTTTGGCATTGGCGAGCTGGTTTGGGGAAAGCTGCGAGGGTACTCGTGGTGGCCAGGCCGCATTGTATCCTGGTGGGTTACAGGACGGAGCAGAGCTGCTGAGGGAACCAGATGGGTCATGTGGTTTGGAGAAGATAAATTTTCAGTGGTGAGTGCTTCAAGCCAACATAAACCATGCTGTCAGGTGATGTTTTCTTTTGCAGAAAGAAAGCAAAACAGCCTCCTGTTCATAGTGACAACCATTCACCCTTAATAAGGTTTCTTGCCTAACTCCCGAAATTCAATCCTAAAATATTGGTAAAGCCTCCAGACACTGTTTCCATTAATGAAATACTTTTTAAAAACAAAATAAACAACTATTTTCTTTTCTTTGTATTCTTGACAGATTTGTGTAGAGAAACTTATGCCTTTAAGTTCCTTCACTAATGCCTTTCACCAACCTACTTACAACAAGCAGCCCACATACAAGAAAGCTATCTATGAAGTGCTACAGGTAAGCACGACCTGCATATTTATTCAATCTAATTGCCGCCTTGTTGAATAAATAAAGTGCTTTTTTACGACAGGAACTTCATATAAGATAAAGTTTAAGTAGCCATTTAGTTGATATCTCTGTTCAGTTGTTATCACTATTCTCACAGAAGCAATTACCGGTAATCTTTTTTTTAGATTAAGGTGTCAATGCTGTCATTACAGGCGGCTAGCAGCCGGGCAGGCAAAGCCTTCAAGGCCTGCAACAACAGTGATCAGACAGAAACCTCCAAATCAGTGGAAATGCTGAACAAGCAGATGATTGACTGGGCTATGACAGGATTTCAGCCTACTGGACCCAAGGCCTTAGAGCCACCAGAGGGTAAGAGGAAGTCAACATTAACCCTTTTCACACATATGGAACTCTCCTGAAAAACTCCAGAGATTTGGCTACCTGGAGGTTCTTTAGGCTATATGTGAACGCAAACAGCCGCATTTTTCACGCAGACTTTCTCCGGCCAATCCCCTCCGGAGATTTCAACTTGAGCCAATGGGAAGAGAATGACGTTTATATACAGTGACTGCCTAAAGTGTCTGCACGTGACCACTACGATCTCCGTGCACGTCATTAAACGTCTGCATTATGTTTTCTGTTCGTCAGTATGTTGTTCTCCTCTCTTTTGTGGATGTTGTCATTCCATTGGAATACACATAGCATTGATATAAAGGCAAATATTCTCATTATAACGTTGTGTAGCGGACTCTGTTGCTTCGGCTGCCACTTCCGTGTTGTTTATTTACGTCACGTCTTACCTCAGGAAATACAGGGATAGTCCCCTGCTGTGAGGAGCATATGTGAACGGCTAGTTCGGGAGACTCTCCGGAGCGGTCCTCCTGTAATTATCTAGATATTATCCGGAATGCATATGTGAAAACGGCTATTGTGAAGCTTGATTTGTCGGACTTCTGTCTTACTATGTTGCAAGAAAGTAGGAAGCTTGACATTTATATTTCCAAGACTGTTCCCATGTGTCTCGTATCTTTGATTATCACAGACAAGTACCTCTTGGATGATTTTTGAATAATCCACAATGTCAAAACATTGCCGTTAATATTAATTATCTCTTATGTTGTGTTTCAGAGGAACGTAACCCATACAAACAGGTTTACCCTGAGATGTGGGTGGAGCCTGAAGCAGCAGCCTATACGCCTCCTCCAGCCAAAAAGCCTCGCAAAAGCACAGCAGAGAAACCCAAGGTCAAGGACATTGTCGATGAGAGGACACGAGGTAAGGTGCCTCATTTATTTGTTCAAATAGGAGTCATGAACTCTTAAGTCCGTCCCTTGGGGACGACTCAGCAGAGTTGTACATCAGAGTAAAGTGGTCACAGAAGAAAAATATAGACAAGTGGTCCATTAGAGTCACAGGTAGTGAGTGATGGGACAAGGCAGAAATGCTTGACCTGATACATAGACAATGAATAGATATGTATAATGATATCAATATAAAATGTATTTATAACTTGAGAATATCTCAGATTATGTTGAAGCCAAAAGTATTGCTGCATGATTACCTGGACACCATCACTCGAATATTATTTACCCAATCCCTCATATATTAAGTACCCCTGTTCGTCTTGCTTGGAGTCAGATCCATTTGCATCTGTATTTTGCATCAGAAGTGTTTAGTGTACTTTTAACTATACTGCCAGGGGGAATAATGCTATTTCTTTTCCTAGACATGCTGGATTTAAGGTCAAACTGGAACAATGTTCTGTTTTTGTAGAATTTTCTCTTATCATAATTGCAGCTCCAAGGAGCCTTTTTGGTTTCTAGTCGCATTTACCACCAACTCTCAGCTGAAAGCAGTACTTTTTCCACTCTGGCTGTTATTGCTGGTGTTTGTGAATTAGACACTCATGAGGCAGAACTGCTATCCCACCCCCCCCTACAAATTACTGTTTAATTGCTCATTTAAACCACAAACCCTTTGCATGCGTTTTGTTAATGAGGTAGTGTCTTTTCTGACTCATTTGCACAGGTTTAACGGGTGCAAAAACCACACAATCCTTTTGTGAATCAGGCCACATTTTTTTAAGCACTGACTTTCTAAACATGGAGTGTTTTTCTCTACAAATGATCAGTGTACTGTATTTATGGCCGTTTAAAATGTGCATGTATGTATTTTTAGTCATTTAAAACATCAGGTGCCTTTCCTAATCATATAAACAAAAGTAAGCATCAGTTGCATAGTGTTTTATTAAGAACATAAATGTCCAAATTAAACATTTTCACAGAAAACCTAGTTCCTAAAACGTACTCTGCTAGCTTGTAAAACAGGTGTCAAAAATAGCTAAAGTCTTGGATTTATGTGGAAGGTTTTATGATGATAATGTGCAATGATCTATGTGAATGAATACCTGAAACCATGAAACTGAAATCAGAGGTTAAACTGAGAAAATAATAATTTGAATTCCAAATATGTATTATGCAGTGGTAGATTTGGTTAACCTACATTCCTCACGAGTTGTTTCATGTGCTGTATTTTCAGAGCGACTTGTTCTTGAAGTGAGACAAAAGTGCCGCAGCATAGAGGGTAAGTGACGTGTCCTCTGTGTACTCAAGCTTATAGCAGCACCGGGGGGCCTCCCAGGGGAGAAACATAGTTATGCCTTGATCTTGACAAGCTAAGCAGCAGAAATGTATGTGTCTTTGTTAATAAAATGATAAGAGTAGAGACTGAAGAAAAACATTTCCATTATTCTTGGTGTTTTTCTAGCTCCCTTGTCAGTTCTCTCCAAACATACCAGCTAAGCTCATTAGATCTTCCCCTGCATCACTACTGTTCAAATAATTTCACTGCATTGTGAAGTTCAGAGCTTTTGATAGTGTTTACACCTCTCTGACCTCTGCCAGTTAAATACTGACACAACAGATTTCTTTCTATAGACATCTGCATCTCCTGTGGAAGTCTGAATGTCAGCCGTGAGCACCCGCTGTTTGCTGGAGGAATGTGCCAGGGCTGTAAGGTAAGCTGAGATTGAGGTCAATAAAATTCTGGGACTCGACTCCAACTGCTGTCTCGTAAAAAAATCACGGCTCCCTTCAAAACAAATAACAAACTGCACTTATTTTAAACGGCACCTGACATGATACCTTAGCTGTTTTTTTTAACAGGAAACTGTTCTGATTTATTCTATTTTGCTTCTTTTGTACAGAACTGCTTTCTAGAGTGTGCATACCAATATGACGACGATGGTTACCAGTCATACTGCACTATCTGCTGCGGAGGACGAGAGGTGCTCATGTGTGGAAACAACAACTGTTGTCGGTGAGGGCTTTTTCCGATTCTACTCGTGTAATTGAAGAGGAAAATTAGGAGCCACAATGTCTTTACAGACAGTGGAAATGCTAGTTATGACTACATGTTGTTGACAGCGAAGTAATATGCTGTGTGTGTGTTAGATGGTTAGCAGAATCATTGAATCTCATCAAACTATGCGATAATGTTTCATCATAAAAAAGAAAGAAAGAAGAGTATCAGGAAATGACTTTTTCCACTATGGTTATGCAGATACTTGGAGGCCATTGTTCATTTAAGGTTATAATGATTACATATTATTACAAGACTAGTATAGAGGATTAAAATTCATTTGGATCTGTTATTAAGATGCACAAACAGGAGGGAGACACCCAGTCTATTAGGAAACTAGTAAAAATGTTAAATGTTATTTGACTTTGGGATCTCAGGCAAAGCTGGGCAAACACTGTGCGATTTCAAGCTGATTTTGACCTGAGTTTTGAGTTTGCGCAACTGATTTTGAAGTTGGGCCGAGGGGGCACATTGGTGCTGGTCCTGACCAGTCAGATGAATCTCTGGCATGTTTGAAGTTTTGGTCATACTACATACTGCATACACTCAGTTAGAGCAGAGCCACTGGCTGAATTCCCGACCTCAGGGGTTTTTATTTCCTGATGGCACCTGCGCAAACTGTCAGACATGGTCTGAAACCTGCATGGCATCAGCAGGCATGCCTGATAAATGAGACTTCCCCCATATAAAATATATAAACGAGAGAAACGTTGTCAGAAAACAGATGCTGGCCTCCAGCGGTCAGTGAATATTTGTTGGGATTTATCTCAGTAGTTAACTTGTGTTTGTCTGTGACGCTGGAAGTCTGTGCGTGTGACAGAGCAAGAGGAATTTTTATAGTGGTTGTCTTTGAGCCGTGCAAGTTTTCCCAGTTGTCTCATATGCGTTGCTATGGTCATGGGAGTTTTAGAAGGAAACTTAATTGACTATTGTCAGTGCTCTGTCCCAATTTAACATTGCACTTACTTAGCATCTTACTTACACTTACTTAGTGTACAGTGAGCACTTAGATTGCGCTTGACAATCAGATCTTACAGTATAAGCACATGCATTGTGAGCATTGTAAACGATTCACTCGTACGGTGTGAGATGACAGTCTACCAAAACCTTTACACAATCATACAGTGTATTTCGAGCCAAAGCCTGTAACAGAAATGTATTTATACAAAATAACGGGCGATCCTTCCATATCACCTTTTAATTGACTGAGCGTAGTTTCATGCGATATTTCAGTATCCTGCATTCATCCAGTGTTTTAAATCAGTTTTTTTTATTTTCCTGGAGGCCATAGCATATCAATAACTTTTAACAGTAACAAAACTATCCGACTTCCAAAACTTTGACCCATGGTGACCTGACTAATGTACGACTACATTGCCATATATCATGTTGGAGAGTTTCCTCCTCTGATGTTCCCTTCTAGCACAAAACATATTTCATGAGTTCCATTGTAAAGAATATTATTTGAGTATGATGATATTTATAGTATTTCATGTTTCATTTATGTATGCTTTACATTTTGTAAGCTGCCTTTCCCTTTCCTTTAAGAATTAAGTACTTTCCACCTATAGTACGTTTCCCTTTATAATAAATAATAATACAGTTTTTCTGCTCTCTGGGCCTTTACTGTTATAAGTTATAACCTATAAAACTGTTGGTTAAATTTTAAAATTGCTAATGTGTGTGGCCAAGTCATTAAATGATCTACATCTTTCGATCAACCACAGGTAGCAAGACCCTATCATCACTGCACATCACTGCATATATAATAGAGGCATTATAGCGGTTTCATAAATCAGCAGTGATGTTATCTGCTATCATGGTGGTCCACTGGACCTCCATGAATATTTGATCACACATGATATATAGTGTGGTTGTATGACAGTTGAATAGGCCACTGATAGTAATAAACAGAGTGAGGTCTGTATCCTCACACAGCCAGACTACCAGAGTAAAGCCTAAAAAAATTCCCCCGAGAACAGATTTAGCCTTGTCAGTACACATGTAGGAGCAATCAGAAAACAATAGCTTGCTGTCTCTTTAGATGATGCCGTTTGACATTTGGGTGACATTTGGATGACAACTCCCTGCCACTCAAAACTCTCAAACCTCATTTAAAACCACTCAATCTGGGCTTTGTAGATAAAAACAAAGGCTGGTAATGCAAATGTTATGCCAAGTGACAGGAGAACATCTGTCATATTTTCAGAAAATATGGCATTTCCTCTTTATAGTTTTCTATAATTGTTTCCAATTAGTTTAAAAACATTTTAATTCATATATCAGAATCAGAAATACTTTAGATTTATCAGCGGGGGGATTCAGGCATTACATTTGCTCTGATACAAAATAAAGGGGTAGCTATATAAAGCAGTATGAATATAAATAAAACAAGAGATGTGAAAAAGAACTGAAGCAATATAAAAAAAAGTGCAGTATTGCACAGTAAAGATTATAATAATAATTTATCCTTTATTAATCCCGCGAGGGGAAATTCAGTTTTACACTCCGTCTAATGAACATGCTACACAAACATGCACAGACAGGATCCTATGGACATGCACTAATGGAGAGATCTCAAGAATGAGGGGGCTGCCCACAGCGAGCGCTCCAGAGCAGTTTTTGGGGTTCGGTGCCTTGCTCAACGGCACCTCAGCAGTGCTCAGGAAGTGGACTGGCACCTCTCCAGCTACCTATATTCTATAGTATTGCACAGTGGTCTCAGTATTGCACATTGTGTTCTTGAACAAAGTGTTGATGGGTTCAGATTCAGATTGTTTTTAAGTAACAGAGTTACTGAGTTTACTGGGTTACAGCTATGAAGGGTGAAATACGTTAGGCAAAGCCAGACACTGTCTGACTCTCAGAGGGAGGAGTAGTACAGTCAGTATGACTTCCTGCTGAGTTTGCGGTCGAGTCCTTTTCTCTGACACCACCATCAGAGAGTCAGGTTCAAGCCCTACTATGTCACTGGCCCTTCAGATCAGTTTGTTGAGTCTGTTAGCATTTGCCTCCTCAGCCTGCTGCCACAGCACACAACAGCAAATAGGATAGCACTGGCCACTGCAGACCATAAAACATCCCAAGCACTGTCCTGCAGATGTTACATTACTAGACCTCAGCCTCCTCAGGAAGTAGAGGTGAATGTGATTTTGTCATGCAAACAAAGACTATAATGAAAGAAGTCGAAATTGTGAGAGAATACTGCCAGGCCGGATCACCTTGGTTTGTCGTCAGGGAGCTCTTGAGGTGGATTTGTTTAAAAAACATACTCTGCTGTAATCAGAACAGTTGTTTCATGGCTTTGACAAAATAATTTGTCTAGAACAAATGTTGATGCTGACATGAAACTACTCAACGCTATTTTAGATACTAACTAGAGTAGATAGATATCATAAAGCGTACTAATAAAATGTTTTGCTTGTGTTCAGGTGTTTCTGTGTGGAGTGTGTCAACCTCCTTGTCGGCCAAGGTGCTGCCCACACAGCCATCAAAGAGGACCCGTGGAACTGCTACATGTGTGGTCAGAAGAGTGTACATGGTCTTTTGTTGCGTCGCACTGACTGGCCCAACCGTCTCCAGCACTTCTTTGCAAATAATCATGACCAAGATTTTGTGAGTGATGCACTTTTAATCCTGAAATCCTACGATTTTTTTTGGTTTTCTTATTTTCTGAATACCATCTTAACATTCAGTCTCTGTGTGTTTCAGGAAGCACCAAAGCTTTACCCCCCGGTCATGGTGGAGAAGAGGAAGCCTATTCGTGTCCTGTCTCTATTTGACGGCATAGCAACAGGTTAGAGAACAACTAAAGCACCTTTATTTGATCAAAGTATGTCGGATATGACACAATTTACACCAAATGCCCACTTTCTTGAAAAATGCAACCTTTTCATTGTATTTTTCAAGAAACATTTAAGTTAAAAAAAATCATTAATCCTCCTATTTGACCGACATCTTATGATAAAAACTTTTACACGATCTTAATAATAATAAATTAAGTTTTTATATTTTACATTGCATTCCCAGTATTTTTTTTCAATTTTCTTTAAGTAATCATTCAAAATTTCTCTCAGAATATCTTCATAATGTATGAGTTTAACAGTCTAAATATGACTCATATTCTCATATTGATGATGTGATGTACTGTATGTACTGTACTGTACTGAATGCATCAGTTACTGTATGACTATCAAGTCGTGGATTTGAATGTTACTTTCAGTGATACATGTAGCATAGGGCTTTCCCTTTATTTAGATATAACATAGTTTTATGGTTTGTTTCATTGTATCAGACACAGCTGCCGGTTATTGGATTAAGTAACAGTGTGAAGGATTTGTCCTTATTCTGTCTGACACTCTGACCCTTTTCTGTGCAGGGTTGTTGGTGCTAAGAGAACTTGGAATCCAAGTGGATCGCTACATAGCTTCTGAAGTGTGTGAAGACTCCATCACTGTGGGGATCGTCCGGCATCAGGGTCGCATCATGTATGTTGGTGATGTGAGGACCGTCACTCGCAAACATGTGAGTTTCATTTGTTTTTCTGAGTGTTGCGGGAAGTGTTGTGTGAAGTGTGCATGAAGTGTTTTACATGCATTCAACGAGTTGGCTCTGTGCTTAGCTGACACTTTCTAAGACCAGGCAAACTAGATTTATTTATTTTTTCTCTTGAAAAGTTTCCAGTCTTTATGCAGCTTGTGTAGAAAAGCAAAACGAAGCTGAAGGCAACCCTTTTAAAACAGCTGAGTGAAAGCAAACTCCAGCAGAATGCAGTCAACCTCAGCTGAGATGTGGCGATGACAACTGAAGTGGCTGATAAAAATAATATTTACTGTTTCTCACATTACATCACACTCTGCTGTTTTTGCTCGTTTTTTTTCTCTGGCACTGGCAATGCTGCAGAGGCTGGTTGATTTTGTGATGTTGTTGAAACTTTACTATGTGTGATTCTAATGTAAGAAATGCCCTGTTGTAGGTATATGTTTCATGGTTATCAACAATAGAGCTCCTGCATACATTAAGATACAATGGGGACATTATATGTGTGAAATGGTGAAATTATGCAGGACCCCACAGGGAGCTCTTTTGGATTTTAAAAGTTTTCTGTTGTTTTTTTAGCTCTGCAGAGACTAAACAAATGTTGCTTTAATCATGGACACTGTGTACTGTATGCCATCTGATATCTGCATGACTGTCATACGACTGCCTCTAGTATTAGTCATGGACTGCTTTGCTTTAGAGAAATATTATTTAGCTTGTGGCCTTATTTTAAACAGTACCTTCTTTATATCCGTCTGATGACATGTTGTTGACAGCTGGAGGGGGGCGTGCATGAAAGATCTCTTGTGGGGCATGAATCTTTGTCTGCACAACTTAGTTTTAAATCTTGATAACAGACTAACTGGATAGTTTATACAGAGGACTTTTGGTATCAACACATGTGTGTAGGCCTGTTCTGTTGGGATGTTTAAAATAATGTTAAGATTATACCAGTGAGGAGACATTTATCAGTGGTTAAGGTTAATGAAAATTGGACTGCTAGTTCATTCATATCAACTTCATACATTTCTGAACTTCCAAATCCATACTTTACCTTTGAAAGCCCCAGACATCTGAAAATTTATCCCCACACTTCCTCTAACTTCAAGGGTATGAACCGATTAAAAGTAGAGACTGGAGACTACAACAAAATAAATACTTTTTTTTAGCCCTAAACCATCGACTAGATGTTACAAGTGGAACTGAACTGGTTCTATCTTGTATCAAGTATGGGGTGAACAAAATTGCTGAGAGTTGGAATACTGATCATTTTATCTTACAGCACATCATCTAGACAGCCTCGGCCTGTGTTTCTGACTGTATCTTATCTCTATGCAGATACATGAGTGGGGCCCTTTTGACCTAGTTATTGGTGGAAGTCCATGCAATGACCTCTCTATAGTCAACCCTGCGAGAAAAGGTCTGTATGGTAGGTCAATTTTAACTGTTACATGCTTCTTTGTAATGTTTTACATAAATGATGGTTATATGAGTCAAAGTATAATCAGTATGTTCTCTCACTGACAGTCAGCAGTGTTTAATGACTGTTTCTGTCCAACAGAGGGCACTGGTCGCCTCTTCTTTGAGTTTTACCGGCTGCTTCACGAGGCTCGGCCCAAGGACGGAGATGACCGGCCTTTCTTCTGGCTCTTTGAAAACGTGGTTGCCATGGGTGTCAGTGATAAGAGGGACATATCTCGCTTTTTAGAGGTCAGCCTTTCTCTGTCGGCTGGATTTTTTGCTGAATAATTCCTTTATCTTATCCTACAGGTCATAACTGGTTCATATATATATATATATATATATATATGTAGTTTCTGTTCATACACATGGTTTTGTGGATTATGAATGCCCCCTTGTGGCAATAATGTATTATCTTTAGACACTACTTGTTAGACTATTCCTTTCATGATGTTACAGCTTCAATGTGCCAAATCTTTGATTTAGTCAGTGAAAAACATACAAGAACTTGTTTTAATACCAATGATGTTTCTTTGTGATATCCTGTGAGGGCAACAGTAGTTTACCTTGCTTCTTCATCTGACTGGTATCTTGTCCTCTCTGTTTTATTTTGATTTCAGTGTAACCCAGTGATGATCGATGCCAAGGAGGTGTCTGCTGCCCACCGTGCCCGCTACTTCTGGGGTAACCTTCCTGGCATGAACAGGTTGGTGTGTGAATGGTGAGGGAAGCAGCAGCCTGTGACAGACAAAAGGGACATGGACATTGACATTAAAGGAAGCCCATCCCAAAGTTAAGATAGTGCCCATGCCAGTCATTCATCAACTAAATAAATGAATCACATATTTTTAGATATGTCTTTTGGTTGTCCTTACAACCAGCAACAGGAAAACCTCCTTAAGAATCACAATATTGAACCAATCAGATCTCTAAACTCCTTAATCTTTGTATGTCCAAAAAACCCGCTGTAGTTCTAAAATGAAGTTTGATTCAGGCCTACACTGGAACTGACCTTTGTGGCTATTTAAGGTGGAAATTGAAATTACTAGTACCATACTCTTTTATTCCTTAATGAAATTGGCAGAAAAAAAAAACAATGCAGCTACGCATCTCCATCTTTAATCTAACTGATTTACTTAAATAACATTTGTCACTGAGGACACTTGGAATGGCATCCATCTCAATCAAAAGTCTACATGATCCAAAGGTAAAACGGGTGCTGTACCTTTGCCAAGCATTATAGTTGTTACAATGCTAATTATACAATATGTCTTTATATTAACTGTGTTTCTTCTTTTTTCTCCTTTTCAGGCCTTTGTCTGCTATGTACAATGACAGGGTAGACCTCCAGGACTGTTTAGAGCATGGCAGAACAGCTAAGGTACTTGTGTAATACTTTGGTATAACAATCACTTTAGGAAATGACAACATTGTGTCAAATCTCTTTAATGTGCTGTATGCAACTGTGGAATTTCACCTTGCATGTTTACATCACTTACATTACATTGATTGAGCAGAGGCATTTGTTCATAATGACCAGCAGTAGGTGCATTCAATAAACCGTTTGCAGACACACTTGTGTGTCCTCTAAGCCTTTAGAACAATGGAAAACAATTTGTGAAAATCAGACTTGTAATTCTAATCTTAAAAATAGCAGATAAATGAATAAATATTTGAAAAAAAGAAACTATACTTGAGTTGCTCCTTCAAAGCAGGGATAAACTACTTTACACACTGGCGACTCCTAGTGGCAGCAAAATGTAACAGTTCGAAAGTCAGTGCTAAGAATTTGAAACAACAACCCATCTGAACTGTTACGAAATGTGTCCAATTTTCCAAACCATTCTTCTTTTATAGATGACAAAAAGCTATGCGTCCTCACTAATACATTCTTTTTTTGTTACTTTTATTCTCCGCCAGTTTGAGAAGGTGAGGACCATCACCACCAGGTCTAATTCCATCAAGCAGGGCAAGGACCAGCACTTCCCTGTCAACATGAATGAAAAGGAAGACATCCTCTGGTGCACTGAGATGGAGAGGTATGTCATCATGAAGATTGTCCTTTAAACTACCTGTCACAGCTCTGTTAGCGAACAAAATCTCAATGTTATCCTCTCATGTCTTCCCCCTTTTCCGCTACCGTCCTGTCTGCTGGTCTGGCTGTTTTTTCTCTGTCAGGGTCTTTGGTTTCCCAGTCCATTATACTGATGTCTCCAACATGAGCCGGCTGGCGAGGCAGAGGCTCCTGGGCCGATCATGGAGCGTCCCGGTTATCCGCCACCTGTTTGCACCACTCAAAGATTACTTTGCCTGTGCTTGAGCAACGGGGGAAACTCACTTTGAACCATTTAGGAACTACAACTGTATGTTGTGACTAGAAATAAGAGCCTTGATCCTCAAATTATACTCTTTGTATAATTTGTAAGCAAAACATTGACGTAGATTTCACATTTTTTCTTGTATTTGAATTGTAATTCTTATTCTATTTAATTTTGATATGTCATTTTACCTTTTAGCAGTGTTATCAAGTATTGTTGATTTGTTTGTGCAAGCTATACTTGAGACTATGCTTTCTTCTCAAGACACTGAGATAGAAAAGTGCTAGACTTGTACTTTAAAAGCGTTGGAAAAGACCCGAGGGATAGGAAACAGTTAGGAAATCTGTGAAATGTTTCTGCTGTGTGAGCTTCCGGCTACTGAGCCTCACAGGTGTGGAGAGGAAGGGGATTTTTCTTCAGTGTCAGGAGAGCAGTGTCTCTAAGAATCCAAAACACCAGATCACATATACCTCTTTGTTTACAGTTTCTATACATAACTGAAGGTAATAATGGTACTACTGTAAAATGGTTACAATACCATGGTGCTTCAAGATGATTTGAAACTTCATCACCCATGTGGCGGTCCAACTTTAGTCAAATACTAACTCTTTAACCTGTTGCTGGAATATGTTGTGTTTTCCTTTTTTTTTCTCAGATTTTTTACACACAAAAATCTGTCGTTTTTGTTTGTTTGTTTGTTAAATTCACTTCTAAAGGAACTGACTGCAAAATATCCTCTTATCTGCATATTACATCTTTTATACACTTTCTACTGGTGCTCATTTATTCACTCAGCCTTGCTACGTTCAGACTCAACGTCTGAATCTGCACAAAAAAAGTGAAGCTAGCCACATGGGATATGATGTTTTCTGTCATTTGTTTAGAAATGAAAACTTTAGATCAACGTCTGTGAAACTACATTTTTTCTAGTTTCATCCTGACCAATGACATTACTGTACAACTGTTATAGCAAGTGTGGTCGTTAGAGGGAGAGAGGTTGACCAGGCCGGGTGGCTCTGCTCCTCAGCTTCCACTTCTGCAAACTGTAAAAACTGTCAGGTGCAAATCTTCAACAATATGGTGCGGCTTCACAAAGTTCTTCTACCTTTTTATAGCAATTTTGTGCTGTTTTATCAACATTATAAAGCACTTTTATATGTATACTTTCTTTTTTTCTTGATATTTTTTTAAAAAGGATATTGGTTTTTGTGAATTGTTTTCTCGTTTCGTTTTATGATGTGAAATGATCTACCCTCGTGTAATACTTTTTTGTATACAGTAGGGCTGTGCCAATAGAAGTGAAAGAATGGATTTTGATATGTGAAACCCATGTTATTTCAGTGTACAGTAGATGGATTGACATTTGGATCCCTAAACACCCACCCCCCCCTCCCTCCATTATCCATATTGTTCTCTATTTTAGAGCAGCAATTCAGTATGTTGCTTCCTGGATTCAAAGAATGTCTATTTCCATTAAGATTGTAAAATGTGAGGCACAGTTAGGGAACTATGTCATGTGCTCTGTATAATATTTTGTCCCTTGTGAAGGACATTTCCCTGAAAATAGTAGTCGTCATGTTGACAAATTTAAGTGCTGATCCAAATATGGATTATATTCACAAACTAAATTCTCTTGATTGTAACCTCTAAGCTAAATATGGAGGATTTAGGCTGCGGTTTGTCAAAACAAAAAACTGACACAGTGTATGACAAAGACGTCAGCACTCAAAGACTAAAGAGGGTAATAAAAACAGATTCTATCATCTATATCATATTTAAGATTGAAAATTTGAAATTTAATTTCTTATTGTAATTAATTTCGTAAGTGACCTTATTGCCATCATTTTTGTCCATGCACATTGGGCTCAATATGAGCTCTTGTGCTTTGTGATAATTTAAACAGATGTTATTTCCCCCCTCCTCCTAGAATACTTAACATCCCCTCATGTTTGTACATTCTGTACATAGAGTTTTCTGGTTGCTGTTTTTCATCTTTTTTTATTACTTATGAGATGTACAAATATAATTCTTTGCTAATATATATATCATCAAATTAGGACAATTTTTAGGTTCAAAATGAAAAAAATCAAGTGACAAATTTGATTCAAAACTTGCTTTGAGCAATAGATGTAGGGAGACTCCAAGTCGACTTTATCGTACTGATTTGTTTGTGTCAAGTGAATCCAGACCTAATGTCATGTGATCTTAATAGTGGCCTATGGACAGCTTTAAGATGAACGTTCTCAACTTCACTGCACAGCCCTACAAGGTGGTGTTTTGTTCTTTTGCTTCAGTTTCCTTTAGTAAGACTTCAAAACGAGGGATTGTAGGTGTTTCCAATGGTGCTAAACCTTTTATCTAATCAAGACAAATATATTTGATTGGAAGAGAAATAAACATGTCTATACAATGACTGTTTTAAGTTCCGCGTAGTAACTGAAAGACCTATTATTTCACTCATATAAATATATTAACAAAGGCATTTTAACTTTGTACTTGAAAAAATAAGAATAACAAATAATGAAAGGTTTCCTATATTGTTTTAGACTAGAGATTGCTGTAGTTGGTGCTTATCTGTGGGAAAATCGTGTGAGAAAAAAAACGGTAATAACTTTTACTGTAGCATAATGTATGCTTAATGCGCATTGCTTCTTAATCTTACATTCCACGCCGTACTATTCTCCATGTCTGTTTTAAAAATGTTGTTTTGAAAGGATGAATTTGGACTTCTATCAGAAACAACATTTGAGTTTTACTATTAAACGCAGGTCAATGATTCTATATTCGGTGAAACTGTTGGCACTCTGTGACTTTCTTTCTGTCATAACTGTTTATGGCCTATACGCTTTTCCTCAAGACCAGTTCGTACAGCAAATGTAGCAGTCATTCTCCACTTTGACCCCCCCATCCAACTCCCCCACCCCCATACTTATGTTTAGTGTCCAGAGAGAAGATAAAGGCTCCGTATGTACTTGTGCTGGAGAACACTTGAATAAATGTATTGTTTTTGTGCAAAAAAGTCACATTCCTGTCCTGTTTTTATTCACATTTTTTAAAAGACATCTAGTTGCACCTGAAAACGTGCTTCTTTAGTTGACATGTTATCTGACTTTAGGGTTATGGGCTAAAACTAAAACCTCACCTATTATTTTATAATGTAATAAGTAACACTTTTCCCTACTAGAACAGTTTAAAGTGTCACAGTTACAACCACCTTTTTTTCATTATTATCGTGCACATTTGTATCATGAAGACATTTCAGTTTTATAATATGAACTAGTATTTATAAATCATGACTTATAAATGTTTAATTAAGATGTAATAAATAATAATTTTAAGATTTTTATAATGGCCATTTTTATAATTGGAGCTATTTCCCCATGATTACTGTCCATTGAATGAGAAACAACGACAGGAGATAAATATAGGGAGTTAAACAAATAATTGATTAGAAAAAATACTGGATTAAATGACACATGGTCTCCTTATAATTATAATGTTTGGACACCCCCACATCCAACCATTATAAATCGACCAGGGCTTATGCTTCTAATTGTCAGGGGGGCTGATAAATGAGATGAGCATATTGATATTCAGTTCTTCTTCCATGCCATCATGCCCTCCAGCGGGGGATTTGTGGTTCAGTGTCTTGATATCTTGGTCCTCAGCACTGACGGTACTTGAAATAAGGGTGTTGCCCTCTGCCCTGCAGCTTATGTGAGAGCAGATTGGAACACGCTGCCATGCTAATGCTTTCACTTAGTCATCTATCAGACAGAGTTTATGGGCTTCCATTATCTCATTATTTATGTGTTTTATGTTTTTTTTTTTTAACAACGTCGTTAAAAGACCAGTCGTGATCATGTTAAATGAGACATCTGAGAGATTAAATCCAGTTTATGCTAATAGTGTCATTAAGACTATAACATTTATGACAATAGTGGTCAAATACATTACAGTTGTCTCTAGCTGTGCTGTTATATTTAATGTTACCCTTTCCCTCTGATAGTGGTACAGCCTTCTCTGAGTGGACACGCCCCAAGTCAACAGTAATTGGTTGTTTGGGCAGCCAAGCCTTCACAGAGCGCTGCTGATTGGAGAGTCACGACGTCACACGGCCTGGATGCTGCGTGCTGCACCAAGTTAAAAACAAACAGATAAAGAAAAAACGATTTTCCCTAAAAAAACAAAAGCATGATAATGTGTCCGCATGTATGCCATTGTTTGAGATGGTCGATTCTTGATGCCCGCATTCCTCAGCCAAGATAAAGTTAAGTGAATGTGAAGCCACTGTAATATTTTCAATTGCATATTTCATCGCAATTTCACAATAAGGTTTATTTATTTAGTTTAATTGTGTATAATTGTTGGTTGTCGTGTTTGTTAAAGGGAGGCTGCAAGAGCAAAAGGCACAGGGACTTGCACAAGTATACAATAACAATTACATTTGTAATAGTTATAAAAAAAGGTAGATAAAAAGATAAAAAAGTTATCTGTGGATTTATAAAATAAATAAATAAATAAAAAAACTGTAACTCTGCCTGAAGTTTGTGGATTTATAAAATAAATAAAAAAATTAAAAAACTGTAACTCTGCCTGAAGTTATGGTTTCTTTAATGTTGCTATGGAAACAGCAATAAAATCCCGCTCGCCTACATTGCGTCGCTACAGATAGCTTTGGCCGCATACAACACATGACAGAAGTATTAAGTTTCAGCTTAGGACGATAACTTACTGTGTTAATGCAGCTTGCTCGGACACTTCTCGTTTTCTTTCTCTTCCTTGTTAACTTTTAACTTCGTGTTTTGGCTTCACGGAGTCCTCCGAAACTTTGAAAGCATTATTTGTCAGTGTTGGGATTTGACAACTGTGACTTGTTGCCGCCGATAACTGTTCACTCTCCAAAAGTAACTCGACCTACTATCAGCTCATTAGCATTACCAGCAACTATTGAATTTATCGGAAAATATTCGAAAGTTGCCGCAACATGTGGACGAGTAAGACATCATTTAGTATGGGAAAGAAAACCGGAATTGAATGATATGAACCGACCAATCAAATTGCAGGAGCAGCAACGGTCAATACTTACGTTAAGTCATTACGTAAATGAAAAAAAAAGTTTTTATTTTTTAACAAATATGTTTATTATAAGTCACTTAAGGTTAGAAAACTTTTTTTATTTCATTACTATTTTCAATACAAAATTACAGGATGAAGCTGGGCTGGGCTTTTTTTTTTTTTAAATGGCGCAAAAGACTCAACTAGCCCCTCCCTCTACTGTATCCACACAACGCAAATTATAACAAGTTTCAACAATATAATTATGGATTTTCCTGAATTGTGTACATCTGCCTTGATGGGAACACATCTGTATAAGACTAGTAGTAAAAAAAAAAAAAAAAAAAAAGGGTTTGCTTTTTTTCCAAGCAGTTTGTTCTCTTTAAATCGGTTAAGTAATGTTTATTTTACCTGTAACGTCTTTGGCACAACAAAAAAGCTCATTTAATTTCCAAAGAGTTCAATGGACCGAAATCATTGACGTTTTGTCACTCTACTAGAAATTAGGATTTTATTTTGGAAATTGTAACCGGAAGTCTTACTTGTACATTCCCGATCACTTGACTGCGATGATGCTGCGGTCTGCTGGTCCCAGACCGGCCAGGAAGGCATCCATCTGGTGTGTGTAGCTATCTCCTTGGAAAGTGCCGTCTACACAAATTGTGTTGCGTTCAGTTCATGTCAGAAAGTAAGCAGAGAGCCGCGTGGAACAGCAGCAGCAGCAGCAGCAAGCCCATTAAAGAAGGTATGTGCTCCAAATCTTCTGCCTTATTATGACTGGTTTTAAGCCTATCCCTGTCTGCGGGGAAATCTCCTCTTGAGTCTGGAGACTTTTGTTTCTATTATGCCCCCTGGCTGCACGTCTGGGTGTTTGCCCTGCCTGCTGGTCCTGCCACCTACCCGGGATCTATAATGTACACACCCTGAAGAGGAACACCACTTAACCTGGCCGGGGAGCAGGTGTATGATTATAGTGACATTTTGCATGCTTTTTTATTGTGGAGGAGGTTGAGGATGGGGGGCTGGGAGTTGGGAAGGCGGTTTCTAGGTCGCTAATAAAAGCTGTGCAGCCGATCATGCCTGATGGTGACCGGTTTCTTTGTGTCAAGTCGCACAAGTAAAAGTGTCATCATTTCACTACGATCACACACTACAAAACACATGATCTCCTGGATACGCTTTCTGCTTTATTGACAGAAATTTCAGATTGTTTTATTTTTATTTTTAAGTGTTGTACGGATTAAATTGATTTTAATTGAGATCAAATATAGAAATGTAAAAAGAAATAAGTGATTAGGCAGACCTATAGTTTTAGAATCTGTCACATGTGATGATTATAACCTACTATTGTTGCATACTGGATCCGTTATCGACTCATGTTTTTTTGCTTGCAACAACAACACCGACTCTTAAAACAGGTATAATAAACTCACCTGTTTATTCCTCGCTAACCGGCGTCAACTTCCGTAATGCTCACTTAAAAAATGGCTTGTTAATAGAATAGAATATGAACTATTATGAATTATTATTCATTGGCCTATATCTGCCTTTAGGTTTTAGGGAATTTTGTCCGAGCGTGATGACTTCTAACCTGTAGTCTGATAACATCAGCGCAAATTTTGGAAGGAGCCATCCTTCACATTATCATCCATCAGATCTGGATGTGTGAAGAAGTCCACGCCATGCAGTAAAGTTGCCGCACCCTCATACGTACGCTGTCTGCACGCACACACGCACGCCAGCACGCAGAATGGGCACACACCCTCTCTCTCGCTCTCTCTCTCTCACTCACACACACACACACACACACACACACACACACACACACACACACACACACGCACACACATGCACATACACACACACACGCACACGCACACGCACACACACACACACATAGTTCATCACACCCCTGATACAGTGGTGTGGTGTGTAAGGGAAGGAGGAGGCAGATCTTGGAGATTGTTTCTTCGGTACTGAATAAAAGATAATCACTGGCAGTAATAAAGTTTATCTAAGAGCTGATTTGAAGGAGATTATTTGTATTACTCTGTGATTTTTTAAGAAGAGTAAAACTGTGAGGCATATAACAGAGTAGATCAATCTGTCTGGGTGTTATGAGGATTTTGGCCTGAAGAGTAGAACTAGTGAGGTCATGAGACTGCAACAAACTCTCACCCATCCACCGAAGCTTTGTCATAGACAAGAGGAGATTCACATATAAATTCATATTTATAGTTAAAATGTCTGTATTTAATCCAGCACAAAGAAATTATTACATCTGCTGCTATATGAGTAATTTAACCCCTATAAAATTGGCCCAGTCTCAAAAATCCTATATCGGTTAGGTCCTCGTACATCCCAAGTATTTGGCAAAAAAAAAAAGTATCTTATGTAGAATCTAAAAGTATTTGTATAACCTGCTTTAATAATTTGGAAACAGCCTAGAATTATCCTGTCACCCTTTGTGATGTCCGGATCCACTGTTTGAAGTGCTGTATAGGGTACAGTAGTTATTAGTAGTTAATTTGATTGGCATGTTGTAAAATAAAATACTTATTTCCTGATTATTTTCTAGCCACTAAATAGCTTCACTTTGAGTGAACACCATTGTCAGTAGCTGTCTTGCAGATTTGGCCTTTCAAAATAATGGCCTTATTGACAGTTATCTGCCTTATTGTGATCCTTGAATGGACTCAGCTCCTTTCTATTCGCCACAGCATCGGTGTCCAGTGAGACGTCAGGTCACAGGCGGTGACTGACACAGCCTACTCATGCTTAAAGCTGATGTCAGTCACACTCTGACAGACTGAGCACAGAGAAGCAGCGCCGATTCTTGTCACTGCTAGACTCCATAATACATTATCTCAAAATGAGGTATTTAAAACTCTGAAGTTTCTGGTAGAAAAAGTTTCCACAGCTGTGACTTTTGTTGCTCTTTTTGTAGTTCAATGGTTGTAAATGTACTGAATCTCTGTTTTCTCTCTCTTCCTTACAGAGCTATAGCAATGTCTTCCAGCTCAGCGATGGTGCGGATCCTGATAAAGGGTGGAAAGGTGGTGAATGACGACTGCACCCAGGAGGCAGACGTCTACATCGAGAACGGCATCATCCAGCAGGTGGGGAAGGAGCTGATGATTCCAGGTGGAGCCAAAGTGATCGACGCCTCTGGAAAGCTGGTCCTCCCTGGGGGCATCGACACCAGCGTTCACCTGGAGGAGAGCTTCATGAACGCCACCACGGCTGACGACTTCTACAGCGGCACCAAGGTAACGGCCTGCTGGAAATGAAAAACAAGCAGCATGTAGACCGAAAGTAGGCCAGATGGAATTGTCCTAATTGTTTAAAAAAGCAGCAGCATGTTTTTCAATTGAAGCATAAAATAGGAACCATGTTTCTGCAGATTAAGAACCAGACACTTCAGCTGTGGAGGGCAGTTTTGTGCTAAATTTAACTTGAATCTCTTCGATGTTCCCATAACTTTGATGTTTCATGATCACAAATTGTTTGTTATTCTGTTAGATATGTATAAAAGCTTTTGCGCTGACGCTAATTTTACCCGAGGTGTCAGTAACACGGCTTTGGTTTAGTTTTGATGACACCAGGCAGACAGCCTTTCTTTTATTGTGAATCTAACATTTTGTTCTTTTTTTAGACACAGCTTCTTTGCTTTTTTGGTAAAATAATGAAATGTGAACATAATGAAAACACTGACGTCACGATTGTATCATATATATATTGTTTAAACACTATATAATGACAGTTTCAACACCTGGAAGACTTTATTGTTAGGAAGTATTGCCAGTTTTTAAGAAGTATATTGTTTGATGTTCCAACAGCCAAGTATCAAGAAATCCATTTGGAAAAAACTGAACTGATCAGATACGATTTTAACAATCCATTAAAGCTCCCGTCAGGAGTTCTTTTTTCTAGTTATGAAATGGACAGAAATGAATACTAATGTCTTTATATGACATACCAAAGCAAACGAGATATTCAGCAAACAAGACTGATTATTTCTTTATTGTTATGATTAATGCCCGAAACAGCTGCCGCGGGGTAGGTGTCAGACAGAACCATAAACATCACACTGTCAAAACCATCCTGTTTTTACATTTTCCATGGCAAAGATTCTTCAAGTGTGATACAATCAGTGTATTGGTTACTTAATAGCGCATTGCAATAACTCTGCTACTATGTGCGGTAACTAGTAGTGTATCTAGTTACTTTTCACACTCCATAAGCGTCACAATTAAAAGTAATTATAATGCACTCATTACTGATGTGAAACAGCCGACAAGTTGTGATCTCTCTGTCTTGGCAATACCAGCATTACTTTTCCAGTTAAATGATAAGAATCTACTGGCAAGTTGTAGACTATGGAGAGAAAGGAGAACGTTATCCACCCCCAAAAAATGTTCACTCTAATATCACAAAGCTCCTTTAAAATCAGCAAAGAGATCAAATGTGCGACGGTTTCCACAGGGGTTGCTCAAATGAATACAAACCAAAGTTCCTCATGAAAGCACTCAGTTTTTTTTTCTAAGGAAAAGTAGCAATGTGTCTGCATCTTAACAATAACAATTTTCTGACCATACTCTTCTAGTAAAGCAAATTTCATTGAGTTTGGGCTGTTGGTTGGACAAAACGAGACATTTGAACACGTCACGTTGCAGCTCGGAAAAAAGCAACGTGTCACCATTAATGCTATAATATTGCGAGTGGTTGAACAAGATAATTGACATACAGGTCCTGCAAATGAAATATGGTGACGCATTTTAATGTAATAACCAGCTCACGTTATACAATAATTGCAGAACGGTCTTATAATGCGATTAATCTTTCATCTTTCACTGACAAAATGATTAACTGATCACAAGAAAATAATCAGTAGAATTATCCAGAATAAAAATAATTGCTAGCTGTAACTCTACCTGGCAGATTTAACGGTATTTGTTCACAAGGTTACAAAGTGTTTCACCAACGCAGCACAAAGATGATTTGGCACTTTGCTTCTGGCGAGACTTCCAGGAAGAGTAGACTGGAGTCATCATGGCTGCTGATAAGACTAGGAAACCCCTCACTGCCTCAGGGCTCCATGATGACGCATCACTCTGTAGCACTAAGAGATGATGGAGGCTTAAAGATGAAGAACTCTCAGCTTCAGTTGTGTTAAGGCAACTGGAGAGACACACCGTAGCTGGTAGACACTGGTGACAGACACTGTTCTCTCCGTCTCTCTCCTTGCCCCTCCCTCCCTCCCTCTCTCCCTCACTGCCTGCCGCTACGCTCAAGAATCCGTCCTGAGACAAATGCAGATCAGTATCTGTTTCCATGGATACCAGAGGCTGCTGCAAAGACTGCTGCAAAAGCCTTTCACTCTCGCCATTGTGCATGGAGACAATGGTTCTCAGACCCACGCCCCCCTCGTTCCCCCTCCCACGACACACACTCCTCCACTCTCTAGGGTCAGCTGACAGATGCTCCGTGAAGCATGCACTTATACACAAAACACACTCTGTCCTCATGTGTTGGGATTATTAAGAAATACTGTAGTGTGCGTTTAAAATCTTAATTTTACTGTATTTCTTCTGTGAGGAAGAAGTGCCGATAGGGTTCCCTAAAGGGAAGAAATGAGGGGCAGTCATTCCTGTGATTTAACCACTGAAGGATTTATATAACCCTTAGCTGCCGTCTAGAAGTAACTATAAAGATAAGAAGCATTAAGTGCAAACGACTTTACTTACTTGAAGCAGCAGCTGTGTTGGTTATTAAATTACAGTCCCGTCAATATTCATCATCTTAAGTAATCAATGTGGGTTTAATGTTCATGTCAGTTAATTTACTACTGTATTCAGTTAACCTCAGTTCATTTTAGCCCATAATGTCATAAAAAATGTTAGAACAATATCATTTATACGCCGTCAGATTTAAAAAAGTTCTGACCAAAACTGACATCTTAAAATAAAATAAAATAATTTGATTGCTGAGTTACGGCGGTAACTTGACAGCTTTTGTGTGCATTCTTCTTAGGCTGCTCTAGCTGGCGGTACAACAATGGTGATTGGACATGTTCTGCCAGAGAAGAATGAGTCTTTGCTGGAAGCCTACGAGAACTGCCGCAGCTCAGCGGACTCCAAATCCTGCTGTGACTACGCTCTGCACGTGGGAGTTACTTGGTGGGGACCCAAGGTACAGTGGTTCCCTTCCACATGATCCTTTTTTTTTTTTTTTTTTACTTGAATAATTTAGGGGGGGGGGAAAGCGCTTAGTATTAATTTATTAGCTTTGGGAAGCCTGTAATGTTGAGGAGATTGTTTCTCGTTTGTTTGTGACAGCCTACAACTCCCAGGGTGCATTTTGACAGATTCAAGAGGCTAGAGGCTCACTTGTCTCTTTCAGCTCTTGTAAAGATGGTCGGACAAATGGAGAACAATCACTAAGTGACTTTTTTAAATAACGGGACAAAATTGAAGTGAAAGTTGGAATTTCATTCTGCTGTGTTGCATTCTGGTTAATTGAGGCTGGTAGAGACACAAATTCTCCCCTTTTCTATGACAAAATGTATACTTTGACTGTTTGAAGTATGACATTTTTAAAATTCTGTAACTTAAAAAACTGATTTACAAAAAGCTTTTCCTTCTGTTTGGTTTGATTTAGATATTTATATACCACTCAACCATACCAATAACATGTTCCCAGAAAAAAAAATACACCAATTGCTTTGTTCCATTGATTACACCTGGATTATTCTTCATCGAAGGACATCTACCGGTAGTTCAGACTGAGAGAAGCCAGAGCTCATTCCACTTTTGTCTTCCTGCAGGTGCGAGCTGAGATGGAGAAGCTAGTGAGAGAAAAAGGAGTGAACTCCTTCCAGATGTTCATGGCTTATAAGGACATGTTCATGCTGAGGGACAGCGAGCTCTTCCAGGCGCTGCAGCAGTGTAAGGACATTGGCGCGATAGCAAGAGTCCATGCTGAGAATGGGGAACTGGTGGCAGAGGTGAGGGGGCAACATTCCAATATCTTCTCATTCATATTCCTATCTGTGTGTTTTGTTGTAAATTTAATTTGTCTCCTGTATTTTCCTAGGGTGCAAAGGAAGCGTTGGACCTGGGCATCAGTGGCCCAGAGGGGATAGAAATCAGCAGGCCTGAGGAGGTATGGAAGTTAGAATAATCCTTGTTGCCCCTCAAATTGTGTCTATTTTACACTCTTTTCAAAGGTAAATAATATTTCTATAAAGATACAAGTTCAGTCCCTTTATTAGGACCTCACTTGTATTCCTCACAGCCTTGTTGTTTCCTTACAGCTTGAAGCAGAGGCGACCCACAGGGCAATTACCATCGCCAACAGGGTGAGTGTGATCTTTCTGAAACTAATACATAATAAGAAAATACTGACTTAGTTTTTCTATAATACCTATTTTACCTTGTGTGTGTGTGTGTGTTTGTATTTTCTGTTAGGCCAACTGCCCAATCTATTTGGTCAATGTTTCCAGTATAGCTGCGGGAGATGTTGTGGCTACGGCCAAGATGCAGGGTAAGGTGTATTTTCTTTTAGAATTACAAATAAAACATTGGCTATTTTAAAGAGCATACTGTGTAAATAAGATACATGTGATTCCTTCATTATGATACAAATTGCTTGTATTTACTTACACTTGAAACAGTCATTTTTCTGACTATACAATGCACAATACTCTTTGGGGCGTGACTACAAGTCAGGGATCTTACAGTGAACCATCAATGCCACGTTATTGTAAACATCCTGTAACTCAGACTGACATAAATCCAGTACACTTGCTTTTGGCTATGTGAAGACGCAGAGTTGTACCATGCTTACCATTTTTACAGATACTCAAATATTTAGACTTTCTCAGAGAAAAAAGGGCACTAAATGTCAAGTCTGTTGAATTTAAGTAACAGCACTTCAGTCCTGTGTTTTGAAGAAACGTTCAAAAGTAAAACAAAAACAACAGCATAGAAAGTAGATATATATATATATGTTACTGAACGCTGGTTTAAGAGAACCCCCCTCAGTGGTCGAATCATGCTTTCCTGGCCTAATCTCTTTAATCTTTTGCTTAATCCCTCGTCACACAACACTCTTTTCCCTCGCATTTGATCCAGTGTGCTTCCCTATTGTCCTGTTTGACTACAGGTAAGGTGGTCCACGGCGAAACAACCACAGCCCACTCTGTGCTGAACGGCATGCAATACTATCATCAGGACTGGGCCCACGCTGCTGCCCATGTCACTGTGCCTCCTCTTCGCCTGGATCCTAATACTCCAAATTTCCTGATGAGCCTGCTTGGAAAGTGAGGGAAACACTATGAAATCTTGGCTTGAATGTAAAATGACTTAAATGTTTCTGGCTAACACATGTGATCAACTTCCTCGCTCTGTCCGCCCGCAGTGACACTCTGAACGTTTTGGCCTCTGACCACCGTCCATTCACCGTCAAACAGAGAGCCATGGGCAAGGATGACTTCACAAAGATTCCCCACGGGCTTCCAGGCATTCAGGATCGCATGAGCGTCATCTGGGAAAGAGGAGTGGTATGTGTGGCTCTTTTGTTCTTGACTGGCAGCCAGGGAACTTCCACAAAAAAGACATTTGTGTTGGTTTGGTGGTTATTGATTGAAGAATACATTGAGAGAAAAAAACAAACAAAAAAATATTGCTCCTGCTAATACAGACATGTCATAAATTTGCTCTGATTTAAAGCTTGGAGGTAAAATGGACGAGAACCGCTTCGTAGCAGTCACAAGCTCAAACGCAGCCAAGATCTACAACCTCTACCCCAGGAAAGGGAGGATCATCCCCGGAGCAGATGCTGATGTAGTGGTCTGGGACCCAGAGGGATCCAAGTATGAAACACAATCCCTCCATTCATCGACCGGCTTGTCTCGCTGCAGCTTTTATCTCCACTCTCTGAAGCTGATTAGCTTTAAGTCTGATATAAATGGGTCATCTTCCTCTCCTTTCTTCTGTCTGCAGGACAATCTCTGTGGATAACCAAGTCCAAGGAGGAGATGTAAACCTGTATGAGGGTCTACGTTGTCATGGCGTTCCACTGGTCACCATCAGCCGTGGCCATCTAGTCTATGAAAATGGCACGTTCACATGTGCTGAAGGCTCTGGGAAGTTTTGCCCACTGAGAACCTTCCCTGATTACCTTTACAAGAAGATGGTTCAGAGGGAAAAGGTATCAGACAGATGTGTGTTTGTTAAAACTACAGTGTATTGATCTAAAAATGAATTGATATACATTAATTATCAACGTAGATTGGTCAGGCATTAGTTAAGAGTTACACAGCTTTGAGTCTTTATTCATCTAAAAGAAACTATTGTAGTTATAGCATGTTATCATCAGTATCTAAAGGAAATATTTCATTAATAAATACTAAACTCTACAGCCCCCCCTAGTGTCACTGCTGCTGAAAAGTCAACTTGTCGGTAGAGCATGTTGTCATCAGCATATAAAGAAACTATTTAATTTCCACACTAAACTCTACAGCTCCCCCTACTGCCATGCTGCTGAAACCTCTACTTCCACTACTCATGTTATGACTTCTATTACTGCTTATTTACTCTTTTATGGTTATTGCTTCTACAGCTTTTATGACTGCTATGCTAACATTAGCTTTCTAATGGTTTCTTAGTCAGCTCTTGTACTAAAGCCAAACCAAAGCTACTATATATTTATACTGACTGAGTACAACCACTTCTCACTATAAAATCACTGTATTTATGCAGTTGTAGTTTTAGTTTCATGTATGCAATATGTCTTTAAAATGATTTTACTGAGAGTAGTGGTTTGATTAGCAACATTTATATTTACCTAAGCCCTTTCACACAGGACCTCTTGACATTTTCAAGATAATTTCAGGGTATAAAGGCCCTTATACAATCTGAAATTGCTTACAACACATGTACATCCCAGTGGGAGATTGTCAGTGTCAAACACTACCCTGTTTGGTTTAAGTCCGCAATACAAACATACATACAGGGCAGTTGAGGCTAGCAGTATAGGGTATAGAACAACAAAACTCTGATGTGCATGTTTGGAAGGGGCTTTACTTTTAAACCACAGAACATTTTCACCAAGAAACATATTTAAATTAACATTTACATTTTTTATGTGAAAGTATTTTGGACATGTTTTTGCTGAACATTCTTAATATATTTGCTATGTGAATTTCCTCTCAGAGCCAGGCTGTTAAAGCTGTTGAACGGGAGCCTTACACAGGTGAGGTAGTAGAAGTGATCAACTCAGGAAAGAGGGACTTGGGGGCTCCAGATGGCGACACTCCAACCCGTCCATGCACCCGGCATGGGGGCCAGAGGGATCTCCACGAGTCCAGCTTTAGCCTGTCTGGTAAGAATCAACATATTCCTTTAGATATAATAGAAATTAATCAGTTTTCCTTAAAGGCAGGAGAAAGAGGGACAATTAGGCATGACATGTACATCAGAAGTAATCTTCTATTTCTCTATTCTTCTTTTGCATATTATAATTGGAAGTTTAACTATTTCCTGTGAAACCTGGAGACACTGTATTGCCTCACTTCTTTTTCAACCTCTAAAACATACACTAATTGACCTGATGGGGGCGCCATATTTACAGAAATTTGGAGCTCTGCTGCTTTAGGATGAAACATTTAGGAGGATTAAAGTGGTTTACATTGTATTTAAAGCTTTTAATCTGACATGTTCAAAGATTCAAAGCACTTTTTGACAAATTGGCTATATTAACTTCTTTGTCAGTTATATTTTCCAAATTTGCACATATTCAGACTTGCCCAGCACACATTTTAAAGTTGTGTTTTGCATTTAATGTAAACATTTAACTAAAAGCTGACTAGACATGTGAGAAGAGAAGAAAAAAAATAGAAAGGGGATGCAGCTAAGATCTGAGGCTGGACCATGGATGTCTTTATACTGTCCACACATTAACCACTAGTCCAGCAGGGCACCTCCCTGGTCAATTTTGGGACAATGATGAATCTCTGTTGGAGTTATTTGTAATAAAATGTACACTATATTGGTGCCAAGGTTGCCCTGGAAGTTGAAATAGTTTTCTCTGTCCGACAATTCTGTAGCAATATTATGTACTCTACGTCTTTATACTTGCCTCTAATCAAAAGTGTGTTTGCGTCATTTTACAAACAATCTTGCATTCTAAATCCCCTTAAAACTGATCAAAAGCTGTTTAGAAACACTTCACACTACCATGAAAATATGATCAGGAATCACACTTGTGTTTCACTGTTATACTTGTGCACTTGTGATCTCGCTCCCTGCTGCTCCAGGTGCTCAGATCGATGACAACATTCCAAAGAGATCTTCGGCAAGGATCCTTGCTCCCCCTGGAGGAAGATCCAGCGGGATCTGGTAACTAATCAGATGGCCATTACATGAAGCAGAAGAATGATACCTGAGAGACACACACGGCCGAGCAAGATGTCTTGTTTTTTTCTTTCTGGAAGCTTAGAATGTGTGTGAGGTAATGACGTTTTTATGTTGAACTCAGCACAGTTAGTATTAAGACCACAAAACATTCAACTGTATCACTTTCTTTGAATATGGATCAATATGGACTGTTATAGCCACAAAATGTCAGTCAAAATGTTAACCAAATAAAAGCAGGAAGTTCAAAAGTGAAGTGAATATTTGGCTTTAGTTGGATTAATGAAGGGGAAATATCTTGTGAATAGTTTTAGGAATATGAAGGTGAGTCATGGTTTTTATGATGCGATTGTTTTACCTCACTGTAAAATACAATTTTGCACTTGTATCATGTACTATTTAGATGCCTTTTTACATGATTTAATGTCACAAATATCACAAATGTCTTTTTACTGCGAGCCATGCTGATTTAAATGTTATTACATATTTCAAATGTGTCGGTATGACTTTACAGATTTTCTCAGCTGCTTTGGCTCAACTCGTTGAAGTTGCCGAATTAAAAACCATGTGATATCCAGAGTTCCATACTTATGTATTAAGCACAAAAAGAGAATTGTTTTAAACGTTTTGGTCACCACATTCAGGAAATTAAGGAAAATTGTCAACATTTTGGATAATTATTAGTTGAAGTTATTACAAAGCATTTAGTTCTTCTCAGTTGAACAGTTTTATCCTAAGAAAATCTAATGCTTTGTTTGTTTTTTGAAAGTAATAAACAGTCAAATAATCCCTGTATTTTTCAACATGTGGAGCAACATGAAGCTGAATGTTTTTAAGTTTCTGTTCTCTGTGGTGTTTTGATGATTTTCTTTTTGTGTTGTGTGAACATTGCAGACACACCCGAGAGTACAGAAACAACGATACAGAAATGAGTCATTTTGCTGCCTATGAATTATCCATTGACAAATAAGTCTCCTTGTTAATTAAAGATTTGGCATGAGTTACAGACTTATGCAGGTTATCAAAGTGTCTCCACATCAGCTTTGTTTTTTAATTAATCTGGACTTGACAAATGTGCCAAAGCAGTTGAGAAAAACTAAAATGTCAGTGAAAAAGAATCCAGTTGCAATTGACCAATTGATGAAAATATCTGAATGCAAGCTAAGCTTTTTTTTATCTGTTTATTTATTTTTTTATATTGCATTATCCGTGCTGTTTTCCGTTGATGCTACTGTGTTAGAAATTAGTTCCTGGTAAGAATGAAGTCTTTGTTGGCCAGTTCATCTTTGTCAGATTAGCATTTCTGATCGTGTTTACAGCCTTATAGCAGAATAGACTTCTGTTCCACCCCCACCAAATGTGAATGAACCAATGCATAGTTAGACCTACTGTTATTAGCTCTAATGTTGCTGATGTAACGCATATCCATTTTCCACAGACAGCAAAAAGTCTCACCCAAACTGCCTTTTATCTCACCTGAGAACACAAGATACCCACAAACGCACTGTCTCATACTGCCAGTATGGATCACAACCTGTTGATCACTGATGTTACCAAAGGAGGGGGCATTTTTTCCTGCTTTAATGCAAGGTTCAAAATGTCCCTCCGATGTAACCTCTCCACTGTGAAGTATACAGAGAAGGTGAAGTGATCCTCTTTACCATTTGCAGCAAAGCACTGACACTACTACTGTGTTTTTAATGTGTGTTTTTAGTTACAGATGTTGTCTTGTGATTACTTGTCTAAGGGATTTTGTTAACTCTGCACTACAAGCAGCGGTGCATACAGGATACTGACCATGTTTAGACTGTTAAGAATATGACCCTGCCACAGTAAAAGTCCTATTTTATCTGTGTTTGCTTTTATTGAACAGATTTTACCTTTTTGTCTTTAGCGACTCCAGTGTTTTGTTGTCCCCTTATCCCCCCTCCCATTTGTACACTGGTGCTGAACACATTGAATTCCATTTATCTCGGATCTGTCTTGCAGCTTTTTATCACATGATTTGAGTGCAAATAAACCACAATGAAATCTCAGACTAATTTATGTGTCTGATCACTGACTCTGTGGTGGAAAGTACTGTAATTTGCTTCAGTTTTTTAATGTTGTGCCACTTTATACTTCTATTTCAATATATAGCTTCAGAGGAAAAAATACTGTACTTTCTTACTTCACTATATATTTTGACAGTGATAGTTATTTACTTTTTCTCCTGTTGTTTCCAACCTTTTTGTTGTGTTACCTCGTAAGAAAAATGCTCCTTTTGGTTGTCTGATTTCAGATTGTCGCTTGACTTATTATATGTGACCAATAGCTTATTTTCTCTCTGTACATCTTGAGACGTAAAAGTCATAAGCAAAAAAATATATGGAAAAAGTTCTAAAATCCATTTAATTTTTACCAAAATTTCACAACTTTGCAGATTTGTCTTTTGAACCATAGAATGGGGGTTGCCCCAACGCTGGGAGCTATTAGACAAATCTACAATAATTATATCACTAACAAGCTTTTGTTTTTGATTTTGCTTTTTATACTTTTGTTCCTATTTTCTTTAATGTCAGATTTGTACTTGTAATGGCACATGCAGGCCTACTATTTTCAAAGCAAAAAAGTCCTACCAATTGCAGGTATCAGCATGTATAATAAGATGATTCTTTGCATCTTTTTTTATTATTATCAATGTATAGTAGCCCCAAATTCTTCAGTTTAGGACTCTTGGTTGGACAAAACTTGAAAAACATCACTTTCCAGTTTTTGCATTGACATGTGATGACAAGACATCGTGATGAATTTGTACATGTTAGTGTTTAGATTACGATTAACCGATTGATTAAGTAAGTAATTTGCAAGATTGACATATTATAAAAGTACCACTCAGTTTCAGCACTACATGTAACTGTGGTAAAAGCACCGTTATGAATACTTCCTCCACATATCCTGCACCACTGTTGCTGACATTTGTTATATGACAGAAGATAAAAACACTGACTTCACTAAAACCTCAGTAAGCAACAGGCCTTAAAAATCCTAACCAGACACATCATGTGCCTCTTAGGTGGAACAGGCCAAAGTCCTATTTATAATGAACCTTTAACAGCATGGAGTCGGGCGCATGCGTGGAAAGAGCTGGATTGTTGCAGCTCCAGACAGGGCGGCCCGTTACCAAGCACTGCACCGCGCGCAGGGTCTGACAACGACGACAGCAGCAGCAGCAGCAGCAGCAGCAGCGGGCATTGACAGAGGGACAAGAGCCAGCGTGATAACAACACAGACACTTCTGAATACAGTGAGTATGAACGCAGGAACAGCCGCTCTGTGTTGTTTATTTCTCCTTTTGTGCGTGCTTTGCGTTGTATTCACATGCGGTGGGGCTTTAATTTCCCGTGCACTGACAGTCCTGAGGTATTCTGGGAGGCCTGCAGGGGGGGGGGGGGGCCGCTAGAGGAGAGCAGCACCAGCGTTGCGGCTTTTTAACCAAAAGCAAAAACGGCCACATTTATTGTTCTCCGCTCGGGCTTGAAATGTCAGCCCCCCGCCCCTTTATCCATGCCAAACCTCGCTTGTTTTGTACTGATTTTGCTGCAGTCATTGTGGTAGCTTAAACACTGGCCTTGCAGATTTTTTTTTTTTTTTTTTTACAAAAGAGAATAGATTGGTTTTCCTTTTTTTTTTTTTTCGCCGCTATCGATACAATATTACATGTTTCTTAGAAATCACTCCCCACTGCAAGGTTTGCGCCTGGTTATGTATCTTTAGGTGTATGGTGTTAGTCCTGAAATCTGTTTCATCACTGGTTACATGGTTTCTAAGTTGTAATCATGTTATTGTAAGCTAGCAAAGCCTCATGGGAGGCTGCTGGTGTGCACGCTGCTGCTGAAGGTGCATTCACAGTCTTATAAATAACCCAAAAAAAATCACAGCTTTTATCAATTTAAATCAGTCATTAAAAATGTTACATTAGATGACGTTTAATTTATTTGTTTTCTCTAGCTGTCAGCTGCATACACAGAGGCATGCCTGACCTTAGAATCATCATTTCACAGTTTATTGTGTCAATGTGCTTTTTTTACTGCAGGGGATGTCAAGGTGTCACAGGCCTCATTTTGTGACTTGACACCGCTGGAAGGTATTAGCCAGGCAAGCAAAGTGAGCACAGACAAGGCTGGAGCTGCCAGATGTGTAAAGCTGCTCACAAACATCAGGGCATTTCTGTGTAATCTAGTGGAGGGGGGGGATTACACTCACAACACATCTGTAGATTAAAACTGAAACTAAAGATGCTTCTGAAGCGCTGTGTTTGCACACAAATATTGTGTGTTTTTTCTGAAAGAACAGGGGTTACAAGTCTCAGTCTGCTGCAGTGGTTTCTGGACCAGCCCAATATCTCTAAATTTCTCTAAGAGTACAAGAAAAAAAAATATGCGTTCATTTCTTATGACATAAAGAAAAATACAGTGCATGTAAAAGAAGATACATTCAAACAAATAGCTGAGGTTGCAGTTAAGGCAAAAGGATTTAAAACGCTGATATGACAAATATTTGTAATGGTTCACTATACATGATATTTGCGTCTAATACTACTGTAGTATATCCATTTTAATAGATGCATGACAGTGAGATCCACTCATTGGTTCAAGTCCAATAAAAAAAGTTCAAAGAATAACCTTATAACCGCAACAATCATCATAAATCATAAAATGACATTATTTACATCATAAATTGACACAAAAAAAGTCGATATGAATCGGTATTTTTATAATAGAATAATAAACAATAACAAACAGGGATTCCCTTGTTCCTCCTTTGCTTTGTGAATATCAGCTCTTTCAATGTCTAAAGTGCCGGTAATTTGACAATTGTAGGATTTTGAATGATGAATCAGACAAAGTACAGGGCTTCAAAAGGTATATTAACAATTTCAGAAAGTATCATGGCTCCTTGGTAAACTACTACACAATCATTCATATTATTTCAGTCAAAACGACCCTAAAATAAATAAAAGAATATGTTTTTTCTTTGGCAGAACAAATGTTTTACTTCAATTCCTCAAATTGAAAGTCCTAATATGATTGAATTCCATATCTTTTTGTAAATACCATGAATATGTGAGAGTCTAATACCTTGGGTTATCAAATATCCGTTATATGATAACTGTCAGTTTTCCTGACATTGTATATCCTGAACAGAAGAGGCTATTTGAGGACAATTCAGCTTACGTTCTTGAAAATTCTGACAGACATTATTCATTATCTTTGTGGTTAATCCAGAAAATGATCTGCAGTTTGATCAATAAGTCACCTTATAGTTGCAGGCCTCGAGTGTTTCAGTAAGGCGTTCTTCTTTGTCCAGGATGTCTGGCAGGTTGGATAAAGATTATGTGGAGGATCAGTGGACGGGGCAGAGGAGGACATGGCAGGCAGCTTGGGATATGTTGAAAGAAGAACAAGGTTCCAATTGATTACATGTTAAGGGCAATCAGTGTGTTTCTATATATACACATGGTAGCCCATCTAAGATAGAGAGAGAAATCACTTTGTATATAATAAGATGAAGGTATTATAATCATGTGTAAGGGTCTTGTTCTTTGACCTAACTTTCAACCAAATGTCACTGAAAGTTTTGGAGATTCAACAGACAGACAAAGACAAAAACTTGAACCTTTTTCCGTCTTGTGTTTTTTTCTTTCAGGTCGGGGATGGCAGTGAATGTGTACGCCACTTCGGTGTCCATTGACAACCTCAGCCGGCATGACATGCTGGCGTGGGTCAATGACTCTTTGCATCTCACCTACACAAAGATTGAACAGCTATGTTCAGGTAAGGGTTGCAGATTAACGTCAAATACTGTTCAGTAAAGAAATAAATCAGAGCTCGTCAAACAAAAACAAACTGTTTGTCTTTTTGTCTTCCAGGAGCGGCATATTGCCAGTTCATGGACATGCTGTTTCCAGGTTGTATCCTTCTGAAGAAGGTCAAATTTCAAGCCAAGCTGGAGCATGAATCTATACACAACTTCAAAGTTCTTCAGGCAGCTTTCAAAAGGATGAGTGTGGACAAAGTCAGAATGCTTTTTATCAAATTATCATGCATTCCATAGTTTTGTATTTTCCCTTCTCTTGTGGTCAAACAGAAGTGATTAATGTCACACGCAGCTATTCAAGCATTTCCTTTTTACCATCCTCCAGATTATTCCTGTAGAAAAGCTCGTAAAAGGGAAGTTCCAGGACAACTTTGAATTCGTGCAGTGGTTCAAGAAGTTCTTCGACGCCAACTACGACGGGAAGGAGTACGACCCTTTACTAGCCAGACAGGGGCAAGACGTGGCCCCTGCCCCCAACCCAGGTGATCACTTTATCCACAGACCAAAGAGAAACGCAGGTAATCCAAACAGTTCTGCCTTTGCTGCACGGTCTTCCCTGAGCTTTGGATGGCTCGAACGCGCTCCCTGCTAGCAAGTGGTGTGAGCAGCACGATTCACAGAATGACCGCTGTCCTCTTAGATCCATCTCACTGCCCAGCACTCACGAGCAACATTACACTGTGTAGGTACGACTAAGTCACTGGTGGGAATGAAGGAATCACCGCAGTGAATTCTGGGATGCAGCATCATCGGGGTTGGAACGAGCAAATCCACTTGCAACTTGCCTTCCAAATTCTGACTGATCAATCAGTGATGCCAGAAGACTCTCAGAAATATTACATTTTCTACAGTGTTCTGCATCAAGCAGCTGATGCAACACTGTTGCAGCTCCACCTCTCTCTGAAAGCAGGACAGACAGATGAAAGAGTTGTTCCCTCTTTACACCTGGTATTAACGTTTACTTATTTACTTGCGATCCCAATTACTTAAACCAGCAGTTGCAACTATCCTCCTAGGGATCAACACAAAACAGAAAAAAAGACGTTCACTAATTATTGTCTTTAGATTTACTTACATTTGCTGAAATAAAATCACGATGCAGATTTGTAAAAAGTAATAATGCAAGCTGTATCAGGTCTGTCCTTTGAAGAGAATGAAAACAACTTTCAAAATGCTTGTTTGTTGAACGGAGGTCGGATCCATCATTTCTGATGCATTCCAGGAATTTGGAAAATCTCATCAATGAATTGATAGCTGCACCTACATGCATTAATCTGTTAATAGAGATTTAATAAAATCTTTGTCAGATTACCGCCAATGGGAGCTGGGGTGTCACTACCGCTGATTGTGCTCCACCTGCTTTTGCTCCCCTCCTGGACCGTTTCCCCTGCATACACCAAAACCTGGTGATACTTAAATGGTCAATACTACTCTTAACTACAAATGTGCTACAAACGGCACAACACTTCCCATGCATGCACTTCCAGGCCCTCCCCAACAGGCTATATATTTGTATGTATAATCTGTAAATAGAGAATGTTTATAGTTCAACATGCATCCTGCGTGTTCAGATCACAAGTGCACAGCTCTATGAATGACTGTATACTATACACCTAGCATTACTATGTGAGTCTGTATTATTGTGGAAAAACTTGATAAGCTAATGTTAGTCTAGCATTGTGTCGTTCATCAGTTGAGTGAAATAACCCACCACAGACTTTAGTCTTGATTAACAGTGACAAATGATAGATTGATCAACATCCTTATCCTCTATGCAGCATTATTAGAAAGTATAATCAAGCGGTAGTGGGTCCAAATCTATCCCCTACATTCATCAGGAGCTAAATGTCCCATTATGAGTAAACAACATTTTGCTGAACCAATAGGAAATGTGATTCATGCTGCTCAGATGCATACAAAGACTTCACACATGCATGCAAATAATACCAACAGGAAAGAGTGATCCATCACTTAACTGCACTGTTACCCCGGTTAGGTAACAGGGACTTTCCTTTGATGTACCGTAGGACACTTCACATACACACTGCTAACAAAATGTGGCCTCAATGCGTCCTAGACCTTAAAGTGGTCTGGGTGATTTCATCCCAACCCTGGATGTGTTCCCTCCTGTATTAAGACACGTCCACTTGTGATCTGTTCACCCAGCACACATGGTAATACCAGGTGGAATCAGGGTCTTTTTTTTTACTAACAATCCGTATGTCCATCAGACCAGCTTTGCTCTGTCTGTGTGAAAGCTTTTTGCTTGAAAATCATGGCAAACGGTCTAATTTGACTTGTAGTGTGTAGTTAACCTGCTTCAGAACTCTGTCGCTGTAAGCAGCTATGGTTAATAGTGGGCAAAATGATCGCACTTGTCTTAAAACTCTGATAATGCATGTTTTGTATTTGAGTTAACTCCAGCACTTATAGAGGTTTGGAAGGACACATTTTTTATTTGAAAGTTTGATTTAAATGTTTGGAAATTTCAGCCATTGTAAAAGTTTTCTTTTCCTGTAATTTGGCTTTTTGAAATCTGGAATTCCTCATTTTTGTCCTGAATGCCACTTCTCCAAAAAGAACCAATTAGAACCCCTTTTTACCAACGTGGCCCAACATAATGCTCTAAACTTACTATATCAGCTCTCTATAATGTGCTATATCCATCGCCACAATTGCTACAAAGGCAACATAGATGCAGTAAGTCAATAGTTGTCCAAATAATAACCGTCTCTGATCATCTCTGCTCTCCTCCAGGACCACAGAGGACATCTCCAACAGTTCCCAAAAACATGCCCACACCACAGCGGGTCCAACACAGCACTCCAGCTATGAGAAAGAATCCATCTTTGTCTAGAAACGGGGGCAGTGATGCTGAGATCATGGAGCTAAATCAACAGGTGGAGTTACAAGAATATATACTCTGAGATAAAAGCAAAGCATAGACAACTAAAAGAAGTAGTAAGATATGATTCTCTGTTGATTTCTTCTCATTCGTGGCGTCATGTATCTTTCTTAGCTGATGGAGTTGAAGTTGACCGTTGACGGGTTAGAGAAGGAGAGAGACTTCTACTTCAGCAAACTACGAGACATTGAGCTCATCTGCCAGGAACACGAGAGTGAAAACAACTCCGTCCTCAGCAAGATTATCGACATTCTCTACGCAACAGAGGTATCTATCCTTTATCCGCAATTATTTTCATCTGGATGTTCTTAACCCAGCGCTGTAGGAATCACAAGTTAGTGTGCGACAACTTCCATAGACATAACCCCTGCATGACTTACACAGAATGTGATTGTAGAGAGAAAGAGTGAGCAATGAGCAAGGGAAAATATTTAGGTCTTGTTTTATTTATCATTGTGCCGATATATAATCTAGTTCCATCCATTTTCTTGGTTTTTCTTTCTTTTTAAGTCTGGTAATGCTTCAGGGCTCACTCTCATATCAAAGCTAACTATGGCAGATCCACAAATAAGTCTGATTCTACTCAAGGTTTCTGCCACTCAAATTTCTTCTGCCACTTTTTTTTTCTTTCCACTGTTGCCAGTGCTTGCTCATTGGTGTATTATTGTTTGGTATCAAGCTATGGTTTTAATTCAAAAGAAAGAACCCATAATCAATAAATTCAACTGATCTGAGTCAAAGGGTGGCAGGGTAAAAAAATAACCAGCAAAAGGTGCAAACACAAGTAGAGCCACGAGAGAACGTCCTCACAATGAGCAGCGTTCGAGGAACAAAGTGGCAAATAAAAATGGGCAGACAAGGCTGTGTCAGAGATCACATACTCTTTCACTACTCCCTACTCCCTACAAAGGGAGTTCTCTGTAGAGGACTACAAAGTGAGCTCATCAGCACAATAAAGAAACCACTGTCTGACTCTACTTGCCTTCTTGCTCGAACAAGAGAATGATGTAATTCTTGTCCCACGTTGCTCACGCTCCTCGCATCTGTTTGCAACGCGATGCATGATGGTATAGTTTGCCTGGTTAGTTACCGTGGCTTGTACACTACTTTTCGCAATACAGTCAATAATTCTCACTCATACTTCGTACAACTCTACAAAATGGCAAATTTACAGTGTACTATATAGTGAGTAGGGTGTGATTTGGGACACAATCAAAGACTTTATAGACTGAGGCCAAACTGGGACAGGTGAGATTAATCAGACACAGGACAGGCACATATTCACAGAGTCGGGTAAAGAAACAAAGGGGGGAAAAGGGAAAGTGACAAAATAAAACAGGAAAGGATAACTAAACAAAAAATAATTAAAGGTAAATTATACAAGTTTTCAGTAGATGTCGCACTTTAGCACCGGTCATGTAACCCCCCCTCCCAACGCTCCCTTAGATTTCCAACGCAGATATGCAGCCTGAAGGTAAATTGGGTCTTATTTCTTTCAAGTATTTTATACCAAAAACAAAGTCAAGTAAAAAGTACCTGACCCTTAGGGTTGGACAGTTAATGTTTGAGCCTCTGAGTAAAACAAAACAAGCTGAAGGAAGCGCCGGCCCGTCCTCTATAATATAAACGCAAAGCCCAAAAGCAACAAGCTGAGAGGGAGTTCAATCTTTAGAAAGGCATTACTTGTCCATATACATTTAATTAGGATATATTCATGTTTTAAATACATAATAAAAACAAGAATGCATGCAGTCCTGCTTTATATATGGTGTCATGAGAAAGAGCCAGAGCCAGCCACTTAAGGATACTTAGAGGACATTGTGTATGTGTTTGGATGTCATCCTTAACATGAACATATTTTCCCATGTCTTACAGGATGGTTTTGCACCTCCCGAGGATGAAGAGTTGGATGAACAAGCTCACTTGGACCAGGATGAATACTGAACCCTTCATGCCCCTCCCCCATGAAAACATCCCCATCTTTCCCTCTTTCTTTTTCTTTTTGCCCTCAGTAGTTTTCTACTCTGCACGCGCTATAAATACCCACCATTATCCCTGCTCTCTGTCTTTCTTTTCCTTTCTTTCTCATGTATATCTGTCCTTAACCTCCCCCATCCTCCCTCTGGCCGTCTGTACACAACTACTCTTCATCATCAGTCGCTGCTCCTCCCTGCCTCACTTACACACCAATAATAACAGTCATGTTCCACATCTCCAAGTCATTTCAGCATGAGTAACGCAGATATTTGAGCCAAGCCTGGCATGGAGGTTGTAATGGCAAACAGTGGATTTTGAGTCTGTAAATATTACTGGCATTGGGATTTCTGAAAGAACAATGTCTCTGCTTGTTATGGGGTTATTTATTTGCCTTTGGTGCGCTGTGATACTTCTAATGGAGCGCTGAACAACACTGCTCCAATGTGCCATGAGGTCACTCCCAAGAGCTACTAAAAACTGTAACAGAAGTGACTTTTTAAATAGCGTTTTCTTATTTATTTAACTTATATTTCACTAAGATTAACTTTCTGTAGCAACATTGGTGCATACCCTACTGTACATGAATGAAAAGCTGAGGCCATGTGTGTAATATCAGTTACAGTTTGTGCTTGAGGCAGAATCAAGCTTTCAGTTTTTGTTATGGTGGGTTCATGGCATGTAGAAAACGCTGGAGGAAATTCTTAGGTGCAATGACTCAAGGCATATGATCAGTGCTCTGCGATTATTCATTGTTGATCAGCAACATATCTGAGCATGAGAATGTTACACATTGACTGTGAATGAGTGATATTTTGTATATGTATTTTGTGTGGAGATTTTGTCTGATGTTGCACGATGCTGATTATTTACCGCTGTCTCATTTTGGGCCTTCATGCAGAAGCCCATGAGTTTAAAACTTAGAGGTGGGAAAACCACCTGCAGACTGACAACATGGTTAGAGATTGTAGCAGTTAAAATGTGTTAATCTAAAATATAAGGGAGCCCAAAAACTGAATTAATATAGACCCATAATCACATAACAGCTTTTGTTATTTTTCCCCTGAAAACCCTTTTTATTGGGTTCCCAGGATGTATGAGTTGTAGTTTGGAAGGAAGTCAGTATAAAGAGATTAGTGACATTGTAGGCATCCAGTTTAACCAAGGAAGTCCCCTTGTCCTTCCCCAGCTTTTTTTACTTTGTAAACTGGCTGTCGTCTGCTCTGGAACTTGCATTCATTAACCATGTAAACATCTACAGAACACTCATCTTCTGAGTTTTGAATAAATAAACAGTTGTGAAATACACGGTTGTGGATTATTTTGAGTGAAGCAATAACGACGAGTATGTATCAAGTTTCAGGTTAAAGGGGAGTTTGAGAAGACTCAATGAGTGAACAATAGATTTACCCTTTAAAATACAGAGTATTTAAACTTGTACTGGATGAAAGCAATTCGATTCAGAGGCTTACCAAACTTTTTTCCAAAACACAGAGTAATTACAAACACAAATGAACATGTCACAGAGAAGAAGAGTCATTATTCAAAGCATCTACAACCTGAAGCATCCTCCTCCAACGCCTTCAATCTACTTTTGAAAAGATTTAATGAGAACAGGTCCCCCAGACACAGATCATCCTGACTGAGATTCAAGGCCGCGGAAGCAGCGTACCTGAAACTCCTTTTTCCCATTTCAAGACTTTCAATACACACTTAGGGAACAGATAACAACAATCTGTTTTTTGACTGGGTTGCAGAGTCAAGACTGAAGCTTCCATTACTTTTCACACAGCTACAGTTACACAAGTATGAGAGAAGCAGATTAAGTATAACCTTACAAATAAGGACATACCAATGATTTTGTCTAGGCATAGACAATGCAGGCCAGCCGACTCGATCATACAATGAGTCAGGGCCCTAAGATTTGCAAAAGAAAAACAAGACTGAAATAAAAACGCAGCCGCAACCCATATCTTCTTTACAAGTTGCTGAATATGATGCAGTCCGAAATTACAGCGTTAGATTAAATTATGTACTGACACCATAGTGTTGTTTGAAGTTATTGATAGTCCATGTAGATAGCTGTCTTTTTTTTAATCAGGAGGGTTAACTTGGCATTAGAAAATCTCGATGAGGACTCAGCAGCTGAGTGCAGTGAGATTAGTGCTTAAATCTGAATTCTGATCATATTCAATCCATATCTTGGACAAATAGAAAACGTTGAAGACAGCTAAAGAGGATTATGAGTAGCCTTTAACTTCTTGAGTCTGCAGCTCTATTTACAGTAACAGGCTCGTTAACATTGCGTTGCGTTGCAGGTTCGCGTCCCACTCTTCCAATGTTGATTACAATAAAGTCGAATATTTAATCTAGTTCTTAGGTGTTAATAGATTAAACCAAACGATACCGTCATTATTTATCTGCAACGTAAAACACAACATACATACCGACGGTGTTTGTTTGTGTGCAGACAGTTTACGTAATAAACTTACGTATGAAAACGTATTTTCTTTCCCAAACACGGTTCATTTAAGTGGCATTACGTTTCATTCACAACGTCTTCTTTCATTAAAACATACTTGCATAAGAAAGGGGCTGATAAAGGAAGTCTCAATACATAAAGTTTAAAAACAGTAATGTTGACTGTATGCTTTCAGATGGGGGATTAGCTCAAATGGTAGAGCGCTCGCTTAGCATGCGAGAGGTAGCGGGATCGATGCCCGCATCCTCCAAGCACACCTTTTTCGCATTTGTAGCTATGACTTACTTCACCTTGGTTTCAAGGTTTTCTTTTTTTACTCTAGATACAGCAGCATGTTACTTTCATTAATTAAATTAATTGTCATAGAACAAAGGAAAAAGTGCTACATTTAGAGGGAAAACAATCCTTATGCGTTGGCAGAGTGATATGTATCCAGTATAAACTACACTACTTGTCGGTAAATGTTTAGAGTAACATCTTATAAGACAATATTTGTAAAGATAGGCCTAATATTTAATCAAAACTTAACTGTACCTCTCTGTGTTACTTCAAAATGACCGGTTTTCTATCGCTGTCTGTAGGCTACTTTCTGTAACGTCGAAAAGCAACTTTTTTTCTGGTGTAACGTTAAATTTCAAAGCTGAACAAATTTGTGCGACGATTAACTCGCCAGTCTGGTGTCCAATTGAAGCTTTGCCGTCCTTAAAAAGTTTACACAAACAACGTTAACGAAGGCAGCTTTGATGGAGTTTAGCAGGTTGTAATGATGACCAGCAGAGGTTCAGCAGGTGTTATCCCGTTAAAGACCAGCAGGTGGCGGCGCTGCATCGTGTGGAACATTGCTGTGAGACAGGTATGACTACTGTAGAAGCCTATTAGTTGAAAGTTTGTTTCAAAGAATTTCAGAAGAGCCTTATTCAAATCTGATTTATTATTATTATTATCATTATTGTTGTGAAGGAGATTCCCTCCAACACAGAATAGCGTTTTATAACTTATTTGTGTACATTAAACATTTCTGCTGCAAGTCTGCTGAAGTCGAAACCAGTCTATGGTCGAAACTGTTATTGCTGCTATTTTTTCCCAACTAACCAAAGTTAGCAAATCAGCTAAAAATACAGATACATGAAAGCTGTAGTCACTGAGCAACAGTATAGACAGATTTGGTGTTTCTGCATTAAAAAAAAACACACACATTTGAACAAATGACTTGAGATTAGGAATGTACTTTATTGTCACTTATTCACAAAATCAAAAGTTTGAAAAATACAGCAAACTTTAGAGCTAACAAATAACCAAAAAGATGTCTTAGCAACCACAACAAGAAAATAACTACAATAATAGAATTAAATAAAACCAACCATCATTTTGACATAACACATTTTGCACCACAACATTGCGGTTATGTATTTTAGCAAATACTTGTCAATATGTGAATGAGTTTGCAGATTGCATACTAAAGTCATACTAATACTAATGCTTATTATCTACTTGATGATGCCTTTTGCAGATGGCAAAAAAAAAAAAACTTGTTCAATAACACAACTTAGAAGTGAAATGCTGTTAGTTTAAATAAGAGTAAAATCAAGCAGATGTCTCAAGCCCCCAGCATTTTCTTCACCATGTAACCCGGCATGTTGTACAGGAAAAGACCCAGGATGGCGAGCAGAAGGAGAGCAAAGACGATCTTGATGGTCAGCCACCTGTACTGGTCACAGATCAGGTGTTTTGCAGCTTTGAAAGGGATCAGGAACCAGAGGAGGGCGATATCAGGGCGGCTGTTGGAGCACAGAGACGGTGTGTTAGAAAACATGACAAATTTATTACAAAGACATCAATCGGATAATTCAAATAAAGTCTGTGTTTCATAAGTGATGCAATGAGTACTGATACAACCTGAGGTCAAGCTGTCTATGAATTTGTTGCTTTAATAAACTTCTAAGAGAGTACTTTTGTTTGGGGATATTATCACAGCTAAAAGAGGAAAATATTCCATTTAAGTTTGCTGTAACCTTTAAAGTTTTTAAGAACAATAAAAGGGATTATCAGGATGTGACTAAACATTTCATTTGCAGCCTATTTAGTACTTTTTGCTTGTGAACTTTTCAATAAGGGTTCCTATTAAATTGTATAAGTTTAAATTAACAAAACAGACCGAGTTATACTGATGACAAAATTGTGAATCATGCGAGGTCCTTTTCGTTTAACACCAAAAAACACAAAGAGCAGCATTTTCAACAGCTGACAGGATGACAGGATTGGTTTAAAAGTCAATTTATTTAGTTTGAAATATCATACAAAGACACATACGGACTACATGAAGAATCATTCTTTAACCGGGATAAATGTTAACTCGAACACAAACTAACTAATCCAAAAAAAATCTCACTTTATTAACAATAAAACTTCTCTATTCTCCAACAGTCTCCAAAGGTTAGTCAAACATCTCAAGAAACAAAAAAAAAAAAAGCAATGTTATCACACCAACATATTTGTACACATAAAATAATATAAATAATGAATGATGGGTGTACTCTGTATTTATTACAGAGTACAGTAGAAAGTTTAAAAAGTAATCCTCTGCTTGTTTTAACTCAGACTCCTAACATCTTCTTCACCATGTAACCCGGCATGTTGTACAGGAAAAGACCCAGGATGGCGAGCAGAAGGAGAGCACAGACGATCTTGATGGTCAGCCACCTGTACTGGTCACACATCAGGTTTTTTACAGCTTTGAATGGGATCAGGAACCAGAGGAGGGCGATATCAGGGCGGCTGTTGGAGCACAAAAATGTAACCAGAATTAGTGAACGTAAAAGACAACAAGATCTAAAATAGAGCCAGGTGACCTTATAAGGAAGCATCCATTTATAAGTGGGAATCTTCCGGTGTTTTTAGTGCTAATTTCCTTCACTTTGCCTCGTGAAAGTGAGGGAAAGTGAGGGAAATTAGCGTGAAAGTAGGAAAGCAATCCAAAGAGAGGATTTAATTCTGATTAAAGGTGAATTAGTTGCTAGGCTAAACAATATGCTTAAACTCTCTCAACTTGAACTTTGGCTAAAAAAAACAAAAAAAAACGTTTTTGTTCAGGGAAAGTACAACTTTTCTCTTTTTACTTTAGGAGTAACAATTCATCATCAAGTCGCAGCCAAAGAAGTTATAAGAGGAAAGATTTAAGTTACAAGTCGTGTTTTAAGAGTAAATAGAGAAATCTGAGTATTGATGAAGTTCTGAAACTAATCTTATGAGATTTAATAAATATTTCTGGCGTCTTTCAATTTCATTTTTACACACCTACAGAAGCCTACGCAAGGTGCATAAGTGTTTTTTATTTTTGCAGCTTATCTATCAAACTGCTGTAAAAATACAGTATAAAAAAAAGTCACTAAAGTAGTATTACTGAAGGGATGCCTGAATATTCAAAATAGAACAGAAAAGAGACTATGGAATCACATGATTAACAAACAGTGAAGAACATCAGAGACTACGAGGGTCAGACTTCAAACAGGATAATCCCGACACACTCTACCTGCTCAGTGAGTTTGCATCATTGATTTCTCATTATGCATAACCCATTCTTACATAAGCCAACATTTTTATTATTTGTTTATATGGTCTTATTTATTTGAATAAACCAATGCTGATACTCAACAAGTTATAAACTGCAGGTGACACAAAATCTTGACAATGGGTCTCTCAACATTAAATATCTGCTTTGTGTCACCTGGCAGCCGTGAGCCAACAAAGGCATATCCAATGCAGCAAACTATTTATAAGCCGGTGTAATGCTTTTGGTGACATTTGGTCTTCTTCTTATTTTTCCTTTTTAGTTTTTAAAATGCTGTGATTGAGACGGTTGATAGGAAGTAGAATAAGAGAGGGTAAGAAGCCATCTGGTTGGTGAAAATGTGGAACCTTCTGCAGAGATGTCTTGGGAAACATCTCAAGCTCCCAGCATTTTCTTGACCATGTAACCAGGCATGCTGTAGAGGAAAAGAGCCAGCATGGCCAGCAGCAGGAGAGCAGTGACAATCTTGATGGCCAGCCACTTGTACTGGTTGCAGACCAAGTGTTTTAAGGCTTTGAAGGGAGTGAGGAACCACAGAAGGCTGGTGTCAGGGCGGCTGGAAGGACAAAAACGTTATGTTCAGACTTTTAAGCATCGTGGACCATTCTGCTTTACTCCCGTTCTAAACTGGATTTCAATGTGAGTATACATGACATTACTTTAACTGTGACAAAGAATGTATTTACAGTATATTGAGAATCTAGAGATGACTCTAGGTAGACAAACGGAAACGGCAACTTACCATATAAAGAAAGAGGATCCTAGGTTTAAGTCCAGAGCTCGGTCGAAGTAAATACGTA